>NW_006760386.1:995930-1118227 GCF_000271605.1 Fomitiporia mediterranea MF3/22
TATTAAAAAATCTAAGTTATAGCCTTTCAGTACTACATTTACTGTTAAGCCTCTATAAAATCCTAGAGTGTATAGTCAGAGTCTAAGAGTTCTAAAATGACTTCTAGATTTGTAGAAAAGACTTCTTACTACAAATCCTACTTGTTACTCATTATTACTCTAATGACCTAACAGATATACTGTTACTTCTACAGGCAGTCCTTAATCTAGTGCTCTGACTTTCTACAGGTAAAGTATACTTCTTACTTTCAGGCTTCTCTAATGTCTATTAGAACAGATTGATTGTAAATTATAAGTGAATCAATCTGAGGGCTCAGAACTGTTAAAGCTAAACACATGTACAAGTGTTCTGTACAGACTTAATACATCTAAGCTATAGCTTAGTCAAAGGAGATAGTATGTATCTTCTACTCAGTATAAGTGACTAGTTCTAGTGTCATTCTGAGAATCTTATCAACCAGTTCTGAGTAAAGAGCTTTTTCAAGCATTCTAATAAGAACATTATTAAACCCAAGTATGAATCCTGCCTTCCAGGCTAAGATATTAAACTCCTGAAAGAAGACATTAGTAGAATGTTTGCTCTGTCACAGAGATACAAGCTTGTTCTGTACATTATACTTCTCATTTGGATTAATAAAGGAAGTACAGAGTTGCTCTATGAATTCTGAGTACAACTTATTGTTCTGAAGTCAGATCAGGCTTCTGATCTAATAGTCTTCAATCTAGTTCTAAGCCTAGGTAGCTGTATTACCTTCCTTTATGAAGGAGAGGACAAATAGGACACAATTGAGATCTGAGAATAGATTGGTCAAAGTAGTAGCTACATATAGTTCAACTTAGTACTAGAAGTCCTTAAAGTACTACTTATTAAAGTCTAAAGGGTAGGCTACATACACTTTCTTTCTAGAACAGTTTGTGACTTCTAGAACAATCAGAACAGGTTCTGAAGAGGCTAGAGGTATATAGTTAGTAAAGGCCTCTTAGATAGAGGTTTGTATGTATTAAGCTAGTTCTACTTGTAACTACTGATCTGGCAGGACAGTAGGGGTGACAGTTAGTGTAGGAGAGTCTATGTTTACACTACAAAGGAATTGATACTAAACTAAAAGGGGTAATGAATAGAAGAAGGGTGGCAAAAGTTTAAAAAGGTTTAGAAAGTTTAAAATTTAAAAATGTAAAAGGGTTAGGACAAAGGAAAGAGATTAATACAATAGTAAGTACTGATGCCTGAAACATAAGAGAGTTGTAGGGTAGTAATGGGTAGTCTTAATCTGATGTCAGTGACAGTATAGAGGGGACCTGAAAGCTTAGTAAGGGGACCTAGGCTATAACTATTCTACACAACAGAAATATAGAATGTAAGTACTAGAACATAGTTAGAACTTACAGAACAGGTAGAGAGAGAGAGTGAGACAAGAGTAGAGTATATAGAGTGAGCCTAAGAGTACAGGACTACTTAGAGTAGACAAGATCAAGACTACAGGACTAGTCTGATCTTGTACACCTATATATACTAAACTACACAAGAGTACTCAGAGAGTATGAGCTACTAAGAATGATAAGCTATGAAGAATAAAAGAAAGGAATGTCAAAGATAAAGGTACAAAGAATGAAGGGATGGATAAAGGGTAAGAGACTATAGAATGAACAGAGAATGAAGGAGTAGTCAAAGGAATAGAATGATAAAGTAAGGAAGGGTAGTAGTAAGAGTCAGCACATATATAGTTCATAGACAGTACCTCTAAGGGATGGAAGTCCCAAGTTCTGGTATAGAAGGGTGTAAAACCCTTAGAACTGAAGGTACAAGAGTAGAGAACTGTAACAGTCTGTATGTCTCAGTTATCTAGAATATGTTTTTTTATCTAATACATGTCTTGTATTGTGTATCTAATACATACATCTGACACATGTATCTGTTCTGCTCTAATTAGTATTATTGGTTTACTAATACTATATTGTCTGTAAGACATGTTAACAACCTTGTTTATAGGTTTTGTTACCTTTTCCTAACTGGCTTAGTACTTACTCCTTCCTGTCCCCTCTCTCTACTAATGGATTGATCACTCATTAGTAATGATTAGAGGTTAATAATACTAAGCTAGAGTTCTTACTAAGTAGGACAACAAATGTAGCCTAGTTGATCTGGCTAATCTCTAGACTTGTAACTAATAGAGTTTTGTATATAAACTACTTGGTTCCAAGTCTTGAGTTAAGCTTTTCAAACTTAGTTATTGTATTTTACAATTCCTAACAGTATTAGAGAAAGGCTCTAACAGTACTACTTACAGGTTGACTCCCTTTTCTGTGTACACTGTGACAGTTAATGTTAGTAACTATCTACTAGCTACAACTCACTTCTAGTACAGACTCTAGCTCTAGTTAGAACTCTTATATAACTCTTATCTTTTTATATATGTTTTTCAATCCTTTAATATTTAATAATGAGGAAGAGTGGTTTCTACCACTTCTTAAGAAACTGTAACACAATTAGGAGGTACAGTATGTTAAACTACTCTAACAGACTAAAGCTGAGTTTTAGTGTTAACTTAATATATAATATACTAGTCTCTTCTCTCCTAATAAATTAAACAAAGAAGTGTATAAAGTACTAAACACAAAAACTAAAAATCAAGCAGTTACTTGAAGAAGAGGAGAGAGACCTTATTAAGTATAAACACTGTCTCAGGAAACTCAGTCTTAGTAGTGAGTCAGATAGTAAAGAGTTAGAAGTATTAATATACTATTAGAAAGAGTCTTCTAGACTATATACAGTATAGTGTACTAGGCCTTTGTGCCTTAATAAGACAGAACCAGATCTGCTTTCAGCTACTTCTTTACATTATACAACTACAAGATTCAGTCTGTCTTAGAAATCATATATGTTCTAAGTAGTTAGTATAATATAGAAAAGGAAGAGAAGTATTACTACTACTACTTTTACTCCTCCTCTTTACACAAGTTACAATCTTACAAACACCCTATTGACTGATAATCTAATAGTAGTATAGTAGCCTCTAGAGAACAAGACAAGTATACTTGTAACATTCTATATGTATATTCTACTAAGTTTATCTAGAACTTTAAATTTGTCTACCACCTTATTTAATACAATCTCTACAACTAGCACAAATGTATACTCTTAACACTAACAGTATGATAGTAATACAAGTACTAGTTTACTTACATAAGGACTGTTACAACATTAGACTCAAACTTCTGGTCAACCTACACCTATTCTAAAGTCTACCTAAAGTCCTAAGACTACCTTACTAATATTAATGTTAGGACTGAGTAGCTTACAACTACTGTCTGTGCCTAGCCAGGAAACCTACACTCTAATACTGTCCCTAACACCCTCTAATACTAGTGTGTGTCATTCTCTATTAGCTAGTAGCTATAGACAGCCCTCTCCTCTGTTATTACTAAAATCTATAGTAATTCCTAGTGCAAGTCTATTCTACTAGCTGATTGAAATCAGTAATACTGGCTCTACAGTGAATAGTACTCAAACAAATACCCTATCTTACAAGGCTATGAGGTTGCTCACTGTAAAGGACTCTTTTGAATCAGTTGCTCTTGAATCACCTGGCACTCATTCATTCAACAATTGTGTTTGCAATTTGTCATTATTATCAGCATTGTCAGAACATATAGTAAGGGAACATGAGGAAGCACTTAATTGCCAACAACAAGACATTCAATATTGAAAGCATGAGGTTGAGCTTCTTACAAGGAAAGAGAGGTCTGACAATGAGTTGACTGGGCATGAGAGATGCCTCATTAAGGAACAGCACTATGAACTGTATAATTTACTTGAAGCACAGCACGAGTCTCAAGAGAAGGCTCTCCGAGAACTGCGTGAGGAACTAGCCACAGTGAAACGCACTAGTGAGGATGACTTTGCCAATTGGAAGTGAGTGCTCAAGGCACAGTGTTAGTCAGAAGCAGAACTGTGACAGTAGAGAGAGGGTGAGATCGCTGCACAGGAGGAAGAGCTCAATCTGCATAGATGCGAGATGGCGGAACACTTTCGACTGCGAGAAGAGAGAGAAATCGCTGAGAAAACTCAACAACTCGAGCTTCAGAAGAAGGACATGAGGCTGGAAGAGTAGCAGCGAATTCTGGAAACCTAGAGGCAGAGTGAGCTTGAGGTGCAGCGAAGAAAGGAGAACGATCTTATGCGGAAGGTTGGTGAACTGAAGCGTCTCAAGAGTGAGATCGCGGAAGCTCAGAGGAGGGAGGAAGAACAAGATCGTGAAGAGGCTTTGCGGAAATTGGAAGAGGAACACGCTTTGAGCAGCACAGGAAGGAGAAAGGGCTACGTGCCCAAGAGGATGAACCTAAGCACCGAGGATGGCTCATTCGTCAACGAGAGAAAGCACTTGCACGTCGCCGGAAGGAAGAGCAATTGCGTGAGAAGGAGGAGGCACTTGAGCGACAGCGGAAGGAGGAGGAGGAACGTGCAGCAGAGCAGCGCAGGAAGGAGGAAGAATTGTACGTCTTTGAGGATGAACTCAACCGCCGAGCACAGGCACTTCATTAACAGGAAGAAGCTTTTCGGAAGGAGGTGGAGGAACGTACCGATGAGCATCGCAGGAAGGAAGAAGAAATATTCGCCCTAGAGCATGAACTTAAACACCAACAACGGGTGCTACACAAACGAGAGGAAGCCCTTGCTCGTGAAGAGCTTTTGCAGAAAGAGCCGGAGGATCGTGAGCAGCGTAGGAAGGAGCAAGAACTGCGTGCCCTCAAGGATGAACTTAAGCGCAAAGTATGGATTCATCTTCAACAAGAGGAAGCCCTCGAGCGTCTTCGAAAGGAAGAGGAATTGCGCAAAAAGGAGGAGGCTCTTGAACACGGGCGGAACGAGTTACAGCAACGGGAAGAGGAGCTTGCGCAAGCAGAGGAAGAAGAGGAACGGCGGAGGCGTGAAGACCGTGCACGTACAGAGAAGGAGCAGACATTACGCCGTCGTCGAGAGGAGGAAGACAAGAGGCGCCTTGAATCCCACGTGTTAAAGGAAACGGAACTCTAAAGAGCGCGAGAAGAGGAGGAACGGATGGCTCGTCAGCGCCAGGCAAGGCGAATACTTATAGCAACACTTACTAAGTTGCAGAGTTGAAACCACTATTTCATTCTGAAACCATGAGCAATGGATTTGAATGCTAAAGAGCTGAAAGGATCGGTCAGTTAATTGCTTCTGCCAACAGCCATACACTGACTAGGCCAACCACAAACACTAGTACTGTGAGCGGAACTGCTTCGAATCCAGGCCGAATCTAGCGGAAAGTGGCCTTGTTTAGCGGAACTAACACAAGAAGACGTGAGGAGAATTAAAGTTGTATTCAGTTCATATCTACAGAACGCCACATTTCCGTGCGTTAATCTCAAGTTTATCAGCAGTTAAGGCGAGTCGGAAGTTTTACAATATGCCTAAGTCGCTGACTGTGAATTGGACTAGTTATTATCCCGGTTACGACGGATATGCTCTGTATTTTATGTGGCTCGAGATGAGATTGAGGGTAAGGGAGAATTGAGTATCTGACCAGCGAATCTTATAACAAAAGTCAGACGCAAGGTCTAGAGCTCAGAGCAGCCTTGTTTAAAGTAAGGAAGCAAATGGTGTTGAGCAGATATTATTTCTTGATTCTACGGGTATAAATGAACGGACTCACCATGCTCCATTGACGAATACCTTGTGTACCCTCGCCTTTGAAAGTACTAGTAGCCTTTGACGATCGATTATGCACCACATCACTGCTACCTTCCTTGTTCTGTTCCTGGCTCTGGCCAGCATAGCTAGTGCCGCCCGTTTGCCCACTTTGACAGCCAGTCTCTCTGCACGTCAGCTTGCTGTAACTGCACAGAACTCCACGACTACAGATCCGCCGTTACGTAGTCCATCCGTCATGCAGAGCATTCAACACAGGCCCTATATCCTGAAGGAACCTAATAATCATGTCACCAAGCGCCAGCTCGCAGTCGATAGCGCAACGGACGGTCAGACTGCCACAGGCTCTGCCGACAGCAATATCATCGCTAGAAATGCTGCACCGTCTGACAAGCCGATCATGGGACACCATCAGCCATCATAGACCCCTTGTCAAATGTGAGTCTTGTTTCTTACCAATCCGATTTGTTACCATGATACAAGTTGATTTCGGAATGCAGAAACAATCTCGGGTCTGCCACGACGTTGGATGATTGCCGCCCCGGATTTTTTTATGATTCCACGCATTCAAGATATTATTAGTAGCCTGTATTTGTGGTTCGGTTGTGTTGGTATTATGAGCAGTTTGTGAATGGAAGGCTGAACTTCCCTGGAAGCAAACGTCGATGTCTGACTGCGAGTAATGATCGAGCGTGTCGACAAGGCTGCCTTTTGACCTCGGTTCACCGCAAGCGCTGTTGTCTGGTGTAAAATAGCGAAAGTTATTGTCAAATAACCAGGAGATATTCAGGGATCATTTCCACGAGACATAGAAAGTTGAATCCATTCTTGTCGTGTCCAAGCTGTGAAACTTGCACTTTCAAATCATGTTCAATGAAGCGTTGATTCACTGATCAGGGTTGCCATAACTGTCCATCTACTCTGCAAAGCACGTGGTCGCGTCCCGTTTTGGAGCAATTTCGGTAGAGAATTTATCACGCGTCGCGGAAGCATTTCTTATATTTTCCGACTCCACAGTTCTGAAAAATTGCAAACATCGTGCGCAGCAAACATATCCCCATTGGATCTCCAATGAAAGACGCTAGAAGCAAGCAAATGAAAGACGAGCTGAAGCGGATGACGACCGGCTCGCAAGCGAATTGTCGCTCCGCGACGAGGCCAAGAATTTCGGAGCAGCTGACTTGCTACATGTAATCGCGGGAGACGGGAGCCGATTCATACGTCCAAGCCAGCGCCGAGTAGGGTTGTAGAGATGTATGCGGCCTCCGAGCTATGCGATATATTCATACCGAAATGCTCTGGTATAAAGCAGGAGTCCGATTGCGTAGCTTTACTCTACCTTCGTTCGTTTTCGTCTTTCAATCCCTTTCACTCCTTTCGAGGCCCGCTGTGCGGTTAAACCTATCCTCTCTTTCAAAGTAAAGCTTATCCTAGCCTACTTCATCCGTTGTTCCAAGTCCCCTTGCCTTTCCTTTAATAAAAAAATCTTCTGATCCGAAAGATGCGTCTTGCTTCTGTGTCTCTGCTTTTGGCACTTGTTGGAATAGGGATCGCTTTACCTGCCCCCTCATCAGGGACAAAAATACACCTTGCCGTGAGTAATCCAGATCATATGCATTGCTGTGCTCACTGACTAAATGCATACCCTATGGTCTTGAAGAGGGATGAAGCCGACCCGACGAACACCACGACTTCGGATTCGACGGGTTCCACCGGCGCAGTTGGTGGTCTCCTAAGTGGTGTGACAGGGACCGTTGGAAGTGTTGTTGACGGTGTTACAGGGGCTGTGGGGAACGTTGCAGATGGTGTTACAGGTTCTAACGCGGTCGGTGACACTCTGGGAGGAGTCACCGATACTGTGGGTAATGTAGTCGATGGTGTTGCGGGAGCAGCGGGCTCAGTTGTTGATGGTGCCACTGGTCTCAAGCGAGACAGTGTTCATCTTGCTGTGAGTAACCTTGATACAAGAACTTTTAACTACATAAAAAGCCAATTCCTTGCTTTGGCTCTATAGAGGCAAGACGCTAGCTCTGGCAACTCCACGAGTCCTGATTCTGGTGACTCTACGGGCTCCACTGGCGCAGTTGGTGGCCTCCTGAGCGGTCTGACCGGAACAGTTGAAAGTATCATCGACGGCGCTACTGGTGCAGTTGGAAATGTTGCAGATGGTGTGACTGGATCGAATGCTGTTGGTGACACCCTCGGTGGGGTTAGTGACACTGTTGGAAATGTAGTGGATGGTGTTACAGGAGCTGCGGGATCAGTAGTTGATGGCGCCGTCGGTCTGAAGCGCAACAGCAGGTTCGTATATCACAACTTATTGCAATGCGCGGGCTGCTCACGGGTATTACATAGACGAGCAGTGTACCGCCAGAGATTGGAAAAGAAGCACTTTGACTCTGAGGACCTGGCCTGAAATGGCACGCCGCATGGGAGTTACTGTTGAACATTGTAGCTAGAGGGAAAGTTCCGAAAGTCATAGATTGGAGTTTCTTAGATGCGCTTGATCGTGTTGCACAGCAGAATACCAAGAATACCTTCGAGAAGAGGCTCGCAACACAAGTTCGTGATGACTGTTTTCAGTGACGGGCGCTGAGAGACCTGATTGAATGATGACGAAGTTGCTGACTAATAGACGCGTCGCAGTCAAAATGTACGCGTTGTTTGGCATAAGTCTTCTGTTGTGATGGGCTCTCCACTTTCGATGCACCCTGTTGTCAGGCTTGCTCTTGCGTGATCCGCTTAACAAGGTTCTAAAAAAAGGCTCCGTTCGCCCAGCCTGCAGTACTCTATCTAGAACACAGGTAGAACACAAGACCACTATGCCCTTTTTCTGGTCGTCTCGCAACAGCTCCATGCCCTGGAAACAATTTGCAAGAGCGCTTACCCACATTCCAAAATGTGATTGCAACGCATCTTCGTTTGCGTCTCACCTGCGAAATTAAACAACGCATTTCTGATCTGGGGTACTGCTAGTGTTCCTATATAATACTCCACGAACTCAATTCTCCTCTTTCAAAGTGCCTTTCCGCTCTTCGTTCACTCCCCCTTTCTTCCGCCTTTCCCTCTTCGCACTTTCCTCAGCTCGATCAGTGATCAGCTCATTTGTTTCCGCTGTGCGGCTCCTCGTTCTCTCATCTCTACCTTCGTTTTCGAGACGGATCTTTGTTCTACTACCACTTCACTATATTTGAACTCAAGTAGATAGTTGCTCGCTATGCGCGTCTCTATTGCTCTCGTGTCTCTTGTCTTCGCATTAGCTGGTTCAGCAGTCGCTGCCCCGCAGCCGGCCGCGTTTGCTCTAGAGGTAGGATCGTTTTATTTCTCATGTGAAATGACTCGTACTCATTGTCAATGTAGGCCAGGAATGGCAACAAGTCTAACGCACAAAATGGAGACGCCAACGGTAATGCGAATGGGAATGCCGACAACGGAAACTCCAATACTAATGGGAATGGCAATGCGAATGGAAATGCTGCAGCTACGACGGTGACCGTATGCGCTGCGACTGTAAGCTTTCTTTGTCAATATCAATCAGACTGTACCTTATCCATGTCACTTTTCTAGGATTCTGCAGCAGCCACCGACACTGCTGCAGCTACGGATACCGCAGTAGCTACTGCTACTGACTCGGCAGCTGCAACTGACACTGCTGCTGTGACAGATACTGCTGTCGCTACTGATGCTGCAGCTACTGCTACTGCCACCGACGCCACCGCTACTGCGACTGACGCTGCGACATCCAAGAAAGCTAAGAAACTGGCAAAGAACAAGAACGCCGACGCAAATGGTAACGCAAACGGTAACGGAGGTGCAGACGCGAATGCCACTGCTACAGATGCTGCTTCGACTGTAACTGTCACAGTGGACTGTGGTGCTGGTGCTACTGCTACTGTAAGTTGATTTATCGGTGAGGATTACAATCGGTTTGCTAATTGCTTGTTTGTGCAGGCTACGGACGCTGCTGCTACGGCAACTGCTACCGACGTTAGTGGTGCAGGCAACGTAACAAGCGGTGATGCAAACGCGAATTCTACCGATGGAGCTACTGGCGGCGCTATAACCGCAGACTCGACTGTCGGGGACCTCCTGACCTCTCTTGGTAAGGTCACACGCTCCGCCCTCGCAATGCAGATTATAATTCTTGTCAATTTGTTTAGGCCTGGATGACACCTCTTCTGTGACGGATCTCCTCAACGGATTGCAGGGACTTGCTAATGGCGGTAACGCTGCGGGTAATGCTGCGGGTAACGCTACTGGTAATGCCTCTGGTGATGCGACTGGTAACGCTACTGGTGATGCGACTGGTAACGCTACTGGTGATGCCAATGGTAATGCTTCTGGTGATGCGACTGGTAACGCTACTGGTGATGCCAATGGTAATGCTTCTGGTGATGCGACTGGTAACGCTACTGGTGATGCCAATGGTAATGCTTCTGGTGATGCCAATGGCAATGCCTCTGGTGATGCTACTGGTAACGCCTCTGGTGACGCAACTGGTAATGCTGGTGGCAATGCAGCTGGAAACGGAAATGCCAATGGAAATGCTGCTTCAGGTAATAACGCCAAGAACGGTGGTGGTAACACAAAGACCGTCATTGTTACATCGAATCAGAAGTCTGGGTGAGCTCACCTTCATACATTATATTTCTTAGTTAGCTAACACTATGCTGGCATGTAGATCTCCAATCGGCTTCCGTCGTAGTGCAAACTTCAGGCGTCTCCCTGTCGAGTACTAAAAAACTCGCGGCCCTTCGTAATTTCCCCCTCCCCTGCGCCTGTTTCCGCCGGACGCGATTCAGTCTTCCCCATTCTCCTCGTATTGTACTCCATGTTTCATGCACCATCCCATTTCGTGAATTCTTAACTGAATTTCGCAATCTGGGTGTCCCATATCCCATCTCCGGACATTGATTCCCGTTTCATCTTGGACATTGGACAATAGCGTACTATCACATTTGTCTAAATGTCTATCCGCCTCTTTCGTCATTCCGTGTAGCTAGTATAAGTGGCAGTGGAATAAAAGCGTCTCGACCAAGTTCGGATTGTGTCCCATGTGGGAATTTCATGCTTGGGGTGTCTACTCTTGTCACAATCTTGTGAGACAAGATAGCAGTGCTGCAGTCATCTTTACTTTTATTCCCTTCCCCAGGAATCTATTGGCCTTCTACGCCTTCTAGATACAGTCAATACGTTGCATAAATGTAGCGTGTGTGTATTCCTTGTTGATCCCAGTTTACACTGCCAACACAGGGTTTACATGAGTTTAAGTTCCTTGCTCTTTCTGTCCAGGTGGATACAGTGTGAGTTTGAGTAGTTGTCAGAGGGATAATTCCGAATCGGAAAACTTCAGAAGCGTCTGATTGAGTTACAAAAGACGACATAGTAAGATGGATGCGGTGAGATCCGGCAGACGGATATTGAGACCCAGACTCTGTGGGAGAAACAATTGAAGGGTTGCGCGGTGATGACAAAGAGCTGACCATGGCTTGTGTTGTATTTTTGACGATCGGACATGTTGATAAAATAGATATGAATAGATAATTTTCTGTGATATAATCCACCGAACCCACTGTCTGCTTTCGGTCCGTCTTCTAATTACAAAACTATGTGGTTAAAATTAGAATCAGCATCCCTATAGCACGCATATATCAGCCTGACCTATCCAGAGCTTCTGATACAGTTTTGAGATTATGTCTGCCCCTCTCGTCTTCTAGCCAATGGACATGTACCTGATGAGTATAGGTCAATAACTACCAAATGGCAAAATATAATTAACAAAGTTGCGTACCAGAGAGAAATGGGGGATACTTGGAGAATTTGGGCGAGGGGATCATCGTCAGAGACAGCGCTAGCAACAACGACATTGCGAGAGTTAACAACAGGACTTCGATCAAAGCCAAGCGCCTCATCAATGATACAGCTTGTGTCAACTCGTCTGCTATGTCTTTCAATTCTGCTAATTCATGCACGGTGTTCAAAAGTGGTGGAACGTGATTATCGTGTGCTGGTGGCTTTTCAATACGCATGTAAGGTGGAAAAGAAAAGAAGTTAGAGAGGCTAGATTTAGTTGATACCGGCCTTTAGAATAGGTTAGGCTCACAGCATACACGGGTAGAGATACAATAGGCGGACAGACTGCAGCAATGACTTTGGGGACCATAAGAATACAGAGCGCTAGAATGTAATGCATTTTGATATTTCCGTGGACGGAATTGGAAAGAATTAAGCGAATTCTGAAGCCAAAGTATATGGAAAGCGCTGGAGGTTTTTTAGATATGTGAATCAATCTTGACATTTTATATTCTCGTTGATGCACAGATTCGTCTCAAGAACGTGAATGGGCTCGACGGCTTAGCAGTCGAGGAGCCAGATCTGGTAGTCGCCTGGTCGTCCGCTAGAGCTTGTGCGTTTCCACATGCTCCTGGAATTCTTGCAGATTGAGCTGACTGCGAGAAACTCGATTGCTTCCGACGGAGCCGGGATTCAAGATGTCGGTGTTTTCAGCATATGCTATCCGGCGATCGAAGTAATCAAGTCGCCGGTGTTGTGGGGATGAAGTCTGGATGTTGATACGAAGACGAGAAAGGGAGGTATTTCCTAACTCGTAGAATGCACCAAAAACGTATGTACAGTATGCCACGTGTTCGGTTAAGCCTAAAGTTTGAATGTCTAACCTTTTTTCCCCTTCTACCAAAAGTCAAACTGGTCGGCCATTTAGATTTTAGCTGAGGTAATGCACATACGCCAGGCCCACCTTTCCAGTTCGCTTTTCTCATTAAGAATCCCTGGCTTGATTGTTCCACAGCCAGGGCGGACATCTTGTTCTAACTTCTGTCGCGTGGACAAGGAGGCTCACAGCTCAATGTCAAAACAGGTTGGCCAGTGTGAAAGAAAAGACACATTGTCTGTCGCGGCGCGGAGCCTCGCCGTGAAGATGAGAGATATATGACCACAAGGTCAGCTGGTTGTTTAATGAAACATTCGCGGGTCTGCCGTACTGTTCCGCATGCTGTTCGAGAAGCGAAAGAATGGATGCCTCCGTGCAAAATGAATAAAGATTCGTCCGTCGGAGTCGGATAGAAGTAGTTTCCGACGATGCAAGGGATCATATTCACATTTACCCGCTGCTCTCAGAGTACAATAGACGCGACATGTACGGCGCACCTACGAAACGAATCATGCGGGTGTATTGCATATATGCTTCTTGCGTTCCATATCGTGCCGCGGACTCACTCGTCCGATCGGTGAAGTCTAGACTCTGGATTGCTTGCAAGGTTAGAACGTAACATCGTTCGTCGGAACTTCTCTAGTGAAGCGATGCAGAGGTAGAGCTTCTTTTCCTTTTCCGTTGTCTACCCCATCACCACAGAAACAAGTTTTGCAAAGTCAAGCTGATATCACCGTATGTTTAAACCCGACTTATATCTCTATGATTTTATCCTCGTCGTTTTCGTCCGGCGGAGATCTCGGCGGAGCGGTATTACGGACTTCCGCTCGGCCTTGATCGGTATTCCCCCCTACGTCTGGACCTTGTGGTGAATCCATGTTGTTCAATGCGAGTTTACCGTGGCTCCAGCCGTCGCTATCTACTTCTTCCAATGGTCTCTCATCACCCTTCAATAAATTAACCAGCCTCTCGATATTTTCTCTAACCTGATTTAGTTAACCGTTAACCGTTATTAAGTGATTGTTCACACAGATACTATTTAGATATGCCTACAATTTCATTCTGCTCAACTAGGTGCAAAGTGCGAACGACCTCGTAGACACCGTTATTGCGTAGGTAGTCTCTTCCGGATCGAGTTGTGCAGAAGAGAATCAACGTCTCGACATGCGTACGACGCAAGACTGCATCCTGTTCTCGCTTCTTCGTATCTGGGAGAAGCTGGAGAGCTGCTGGGAGTTTTTCCTGGTCCTGAGCGTAGCGATCCAATTAGTTGTTTCCAGGAAGAGGTGGACGACAAGATATTCCAGTACTGACCTCGAAATCAAACTCTTCTGGACCAGCCAATGGCAGCAAGATATAGGGTAAAATGTTCATTCCCGGTGCCTCTACGTTTGACGGGGGGACCGCTACTGCCTCTGTCTCTGGGTAGAGCATTGCTTTGTGTGCAGGGATATAGAAAGCACAGTTCCTTATTATAATATTAACGACGAGCTAAATGACAGAAGTCCTCGCGAAAACGTACTTTATTGTTGAGGCAACTCCACCCCGTCTGATTGTATCGGCGTGTTCGGTGAAAGCGATAAGTTGTAGCAAGGGATATTCAAGTTCACCGACAGTTTCCGATGCAAGAACGTTGGTAGGTCTTGGAGTAAGGAAGAACGAACGGCCAGAAGAGGCCTTACTTGGTGAAAGAACTCAGTAATTGGGTATAAGTAAGTTCATAGACGAACTAACCATACTTAAATTTGCAAACACACTGGAAAGAAAGTGGAGATCCGCCTTGCGTATCCGTTGCTCCGTAGGTGCACTAGAAGTCCCACTCTGTGAAAATGCCTGGACTAATAGTGGTAGTGCTTGTACGTCTTTTGAATCTCCAGAAGGGTACGGGGATGGAGATGGGCTTGTCCCAGATCGTGACTGAGTCGGATAATACGGGGGCGAGCCAATCGGTAGAGGTATAACCGGTATCTTCAGAGATAACAAAGTTGAACATGCTACTGATGTCGTCGTAACATTTGAGAGCATCATGCAGGCAAGATCTGCTAGGATTGATGCGGGGTTCTTTGTAAGGCGCTTTAGTGCACAAAGTTCAGAAATGCAATATATCAACCGGACTAACGAGAATGTAGGACACAAGAAATGTCAGAAAGCTAGGTTCAGAAAGTGCTATTGCAAGGGTTGAGGAATCTGAAAGGTTGACTAGAGCACGAAACGCATCGTGTGCAATCGCCTATAAATTCCCCTGTACATAAAATTTAGAGGAATATACACTATATGCGCAGACTTACCAACTGATCACGGCAAAGTAGCTTCAAGTCTCGGATACAATCATTTTCGTTATCCTTGCTCAGCCCCCCGGCTCCAAGTCCAGCAAAGAATATATTCCTATTCAGCGAGCCCTTGGTTGTATGTCCGACTAGATTGGCGAGTGCAATTTGACGGACTTGAGGGTTTTTATCATGAAGGAACTGTAAAAGCTGCACAAGTTGCATGTCAGTTCTGAGCCTACTGTGATTCATTTCAATGCAAATACCTCTTTCAGTTCGTTCTGCATCACGTCGGATACGAGCAGAATGGACTCAATGGAGTGTACCTCGGATCGAAATTTCGCTCACTCACTGCTGACACAGCCACCACGTGCCCAATCCGCGTCAGTCACATGTCCATCCACCGTCAGTGACTCGCGCTTTCACCTTCCGCTCGACCACCACCAACGATGAAGACGAGTGGTTACAATATTATGCGCGATGACATCGCACTGCTCGAGGTGCATGAGAAGCACCCTCCGTCTTTCTCAGCAAATCTCTATCCTGACTACTGGACTCTCAATCACGGACCCAAGTTCTCATATAATAATTCTGTTTCGGTGCGGAACGAGTTAACACCATAAATATCAGTATCTGACTTTAACAATATAGTCAATTCTGGAAGATATACGGGCCTTCAGGATACCTACTGACTTCATTAAAGTTTTCGACGAGGCAGGTATACAGTATTATAATGGTATGTTGTCATTATCGTGGCGATGGGCTGGGAGACATATTTGTTCACGACTGGATTTAAAGGGTGCTTAATTGTTGAACTCTTGGATTTCCGACCTGCAAGGGCGAAGGAACCAGTACTGGAGAAGCCAGATAAGCAGCGCGTAGTACTGCGACCTAACGCTGAAACAATATGGGCAGACATTTGCAACATGAACGAGAAGACGGGGTCGAAATGGTCAGATATGGATGCTCTACTAGTCGAATCAAAGATTCTGGTATGCTCTTATCCACCCATTGACTGACGAATTGCCAGAACTCTTATCTATGATATAGTTGTGTACTTCGGCTCCGTTATGTCTGGATCCGGATCCGTCTTTGACACGAGTTGTTAATAGTATTCTCCGTGTCTCCACGCCAAACGTTCCGAATTCACTAAAACGCAAGGCAACTGCTATGGTTGACATCGAAGAAGACGAAACCGAGAAGGCCAAACGTGCGAAGATTATGCAGTTCATGAATCCGCAATTTAGCAATACGCATAAGCCATTTCATCCTAGGTACGTTTCCTGACTGGTTTCTGTAACTCCATACTCACTATCTTTCAATATAGTTATAAAATTCTCTCAGTTATGGAACAGAAGCGTGCAGCGGCAGCCTCTCAGCAGACCTCACAGCCTGCGACGACTACATCAGTTCCAAACAACATATCTTCTGGTACTATGGCTCCGCAGAACCTGACTCGCCAACAAGCACCTGAAAAAGTAAGAATATTCCATAAAGCCGCTAATATTCTAGTGCTAACCGAATTGAATTCATCAGCCTTCAGCGCCTGTCGCGCCTATCGCACCCACACTTACCACGTCGTACTCACAAACAAATACGAACACGATTCCACAACCCGCACCCACCACAGTCCCCCAGACGCAGGCGCCACCTGCTATTGATCCTGCCCATAGGCAGTCGCCTTCAAAACAACAGCAATCCGCAAGTCAGCCTCTCCCACAACGCCCACCGTCGCAAACTGCCGCTCCGCCGCAGGCGAGCGCGGTTAGCCAACCGCCTCAAGCTCAAGTTCCTCAGCCAACTCGACCTCAACCGACTCAGTTCAACCCCCCATTACCTCCGGCCAATTTCCTCAACCCTGCTCTTCCCCCTGGTCGGCGCCGACCTTCGACAGTTGTTAAACCTAGCACTCCTGCTGTTGCGACCTCTTCGCTGCCGACTCAACAACCGGTAAATCAGAGTCAACCGCAGACTCAAACACAAATACCGACGCAGACTCCGGTTCAATCTCAACCGCAAACACAACCGCAGCCAGCATCGCAACCACAACCGCAGCAGCCCGCACCACAGCCAATTGCACATCCAACGCAGGTACAGGCACAGGCTCAACCGCGTCTCGCACAGATTCCTGCAAATATGGCACAATTCTACCAGACCGGTAGACCAACAATGGCCATGACACAGGCTGCAGCTGCGACCATTGCAGCGCAGAGACAGGCACAGAGTGGTCGAAACACGCCTATTACTGTGAACAACCCAAGTTCCTCGCCCGCACCACCTCCGTCGGCGCTAGCACGGAGCCCTATGGTACCGCCGGCTGTAGCTGCAGCGATGATGTCAAGGCAGAGCACACCGGTAGCAACAAGCAACCAAGTCATGCGTGGTAGTCCGCTAGTTGGAAGTCACCCAGTTGTCGCACGGCCAGTTGCAGGACAGACACCAGCTCCAGTCCAACAGCAACCCCAGCAACCTCAGCAGCCGATCCCGGGCAGCCAGGCGATGATGATGCAACCAGGTGCGAGCGCGAATCCCCAGGCAGTCCTCCAGTACCAGCAGCAACGTATGGCCATGTATAGGTCGCTACAAGCGCAGGCGGCCCACGCACAGGCAATGCATCAAGCGCAGATGCAACAGCAAGGTCATGTGTCACCGGCGCCGCAGCAACAGCAGAATCCACAAGGTGGCAATACCCAAACAATCCAGCAGACCGCGCACGATCAAGCTCCCAGAACACAGCAAAACTTCGCCGGCGTCCAGATGCCTCTCAATTATATGCATATGGGCCAAATGGGCCAGATGGGTCAGATGGGTCAGATGGGTCAGTTGACTCTACAGCAGCAACAGCAATTCCTTTGGGCCCAGGCCCAGGCCCAGACTCAGCGAAGCATGGGTCGAGGAATGCCCCAAGTCGGACCAAACGGGCAGCAACAGATGCCAACTATGCCTGCAAACATGACACTCCAGCAATATCAGCAAATGCAGGGGTTGGGACGTGGTGGAGCCCCACCGAATCGATGAATGTTATTCTTTCCACTTTTTCTTTTCCAATTTGCCATGTATTTCAATCTGTGTTTCCTCGTCATGCTTGCGTCCGGACAGGTGTTAACGTAGATGTACCTCAGTGTATCTTTATCTCAGCTTCTTCGTAACGAACAACGCCATGAAATGCTCCCGCCTTTTCTCCGCAGCGTGTGTGAAATAAGAAAATTCCCATGTTTTGAAACTCGGGTGATGGTATCAGGCTATCAAGACGTCGAAGATTGGAAAGGAAGAAGGGAACGGTCGAAGCAGGTAATATGCAATTATGTGCTTCTCAGCTAAAGTCGAGAAGAAGTATGCGCATGCATGTGCATGTGTACTGCGCACATGGCCGCGAAGCTTTTAAGGATTGAAAGAACTTAAAGAAAGGGGTGGACAGGTAGATCTTGCAAATCGGCTTCCTTGGTTCTTGTCTTCCCTTCCTTTCCCTTTTCTTGCTTTTTCTCCCAGTCCGAGTATGGGTATGGACTTCCTCGAAGTGGCTTCTCCTCGGTGGCTTTATCGTGGTGGGGGAGAGAGCAGGAAAAGTAGGGGAAGGTATACTTTGATGCGTTCGTATACCGGCGGGAAGTCTGGGGGAAACAGCGACCTTACCAAGCCCCTATCCAAGTGGCTAGCCTAACAACCAATTGCATGCACAAAACTCCGAGTCCCGCTCAAAAGCCTGCTAGGACGATGGTCTCTGGTTTCTTAGTTTTTATCCGCGACTTGCATCAAACCATATACTATGCGCATGCTTTTTATATATAAGAGGGCCCTCTCTCCTCCAATCACAACACTCTAGCACCGTAAAGAGCAAGTGATAAAACCTACTTTTAGTCAATGAGTTTGAAGTAAATTGCGACCGGGCCCATCGGGAAGTCAGAAGCCAGAGAAGCCCATGTACGACGTTGATGTGAGCCTCGTGTTACAGCGCCATCAGCTTCGCCTGGTATATACATACATACATACAAGCCAGTGCATCTCTCCCATCATTATTGAAGCATACCTATACTTTGCCAAACATATCTATATATGACTACACGGCAAGTCGGGTACGCACGGTCCCCACCCGATTCACCCACCGTAATTCAATTCGGCATAAGTCTCATTGAGTGAAATGAATGAGTAATGAACGACTGATATCTGCGAACACACATATAGACAAAATCAAAAGAAAGGCACAAACACTTCAATAATGTACGTACGTATATTGAGTTTCGGGATACAATATATGTCCCGAGGGCAGGGTAAGGGACGGGGGACGCCTCAAACCCGCTGGCTCCCGTCCCAAGCGTTTCGTTTTCAAAACTTAAACGTAATGAAGGAATGGTTTGTATAGAATTGTTCCGGGGCGTACGACATAATGGACCCTCTCCATCAATGAACCGGACAAGGGACTGAATTGACCATTGTGTAAGTATCAATCGAAGTCGCACCCATCCATTGCTTGGTTGAGCTCCCTTCTTCTTGCCCGGTTGCCAATGGCAATCGAAGTTCTCCGAAGGGGGTGAATTGCGTGTGCATCCTTTCCCACAGGTAAGGTCAGGTCTTTTCGAGTTGCTCACTTTGGACATCCGAGAATCCATTATCATGGTAATGCCAAACACGTAAGGTTACGGAGACACAGCGCTGCGCGCCAAGATAATAGCATCCAATTCGATCCCAGCTATTTGGTCCCTGCGAATCCGTACGCACGGATGAGCTATGATTGGATTTAAAGTAACGAGCGAACAGTGATACTGTAATGGAAGACACGAAGGAACCTGACTCGACACAATAGAACGAGAGAGACGTAAGACGTTTTGATAAACTATGTATAGACTCTAAATTAAGAAATAAAAGAACAAAGTGAACCGAGAGAAATTGTCAGCCATCTCAAACACGTTTTGCGGAAATTGGTAAACAAAAGAGGTAAATGAGGGGGCGTACTGACATGTTTCAGGAAAAAATACATATGCTACATGTTTGCCTGTCTGCCCGCAACACTGCCGCCGTGCGATCGAGGAGATATGGTTTGAATGTGCGGATTGTCTGGTTAGATGGGTTAGATGAGAAGCAGGGTCCTCTCGTCGTGGCATCCGGCACGTCATTCCGTAATCAGTTAAGAAGTTATTGATGGTCCTTCCTTGAGCGTGCGGGTGCTTCGTGTTCCGTCCGTCTCGCCGTTGTCTAGGGCTGAACATTGAAGATCAATTCCAGAAACGGTAGAGCCATGCGACGATCGTAGCGCGAGTCACGGCGGAGCATCACGAGGCGAGGCAGAAATAATATGTCGAAGGTGTACAGATAATCGCAGTGCTAAAATAACGAAGAGTGTATAGCCTTTACCCAGAGAATTACGCAGATTACGTCCAGAAATTAGGTATGAATATACGGGAAAAAATCGAAAATAGCACAGGCGCATTAAACCTTTAGAGGTTGGTGGAATTGTATTATCAGTGGGGCTCCTGTGATCCGTAAGATAGTTCATCGTCACTGTTCCCCTCTGGACTATCAAGTGAAGGCGCCTCGTCAGCTGCTGACTGAGAGGGCGCACCGCGTTGTTGAGTATGGTTTGTCGTACTACCCGTATTTGGTCGAACATCGTTTCCTCGCTTCTTAATCTGATAGAATTTGCATTTGAATATCAAAATTGGCGAGCGCTTGACAAGAGGCTCAGGCGCACGTACCATTTTGGCGTAAACCAAACCGCAAGCGTTACACAACGTCCGTGGACCTAAATAAAAAATAAATTTAATTGTTTCAGGAAAAGCCAGGCGGAAAACACGTTGGTTCGAATAAGATTTTTGGCGTACCAAGTGGACCTCGACGCCATTCGGGAGTCGCGGTAGCTCCACATCCAAGGCACTTTTGCCCGTCAGGGGCAGGCGCTGACTCTGCCTGAATGTTACAATACAGCTCAGCTCATTTATTACAATTCTCTTGATCAAGAAATCACACTAACCTGACGTTTGGCAGGTAAATCGGGTGAGACGTTTCCTAGCTCGGCGCTGTTCCTCGATTCTTCGCTAGTGCGTCGGTGTTGGGCGGTGATGTCGGGTGCGGACCCTGGTTGAAGCAATTGGAGTCCAACCTTGGCAGTCCGAATCATATTCTCAATTGCCTCTAGTGAATGTGGGCTACCTGGTGCGTCACGCTGGGGGATGGCAGCACATTCACTGTACAGGTGCCAATACGTGCTTACTAACTGCAAGACAAAAGAGAGAGGGAAAAATACTGTCAGCGACGAAGAAAAAAAATTGACTGACTCAGGTACCTCTTTATAATCCACTGTAGGCGGGACGAATGTACTAGAAGGTGATCGATAGACGCGTCCGCCCTCAAGCTCACGCGCCTTGCCTTTCGACGAGGGCGACAGCTCGCTTGAGAATGAACCACGTTCCTCTGGATGAACATTTATCGGGGGAGTAGTATATTGAGGTTGTGAATATGATCGAGAATCGACCTGTGGACTGGCACCGACGTCGCTTCGACCGGCAACGAACATTGGCGGTACCGCGTCCGGCGGCTGAAAACTCTGCGGCGACTGGCCCCAGTCTTCATCCGGTAGGACGTACGGAGTCGCCTGAATGTATGGCGGAGCGTATGGTGGATTGTGAGGATTATACTGATTTAGTGCCGTGTACGCCGCGGGCGAACCGGTGCGCATCGGCGGTAATGAAGAATGTCCGTATTGACTAATCGGCTCGTAAGAACCGGCTTGGTAGGGGTAGTCGTATGACGGGAGTCCGGAGGGTGTAAATTGTGTTCTTCCGTCGGGGGACATGTGTGGGTGCGGAGGAGGAACTGAACCACTGGAAACCGGCGGAGGCGGGTATTCGGAGCTTTGGCCGCTTCCTGGATACTGCTGCGGCTGACGCATACCGCCTAGCGCGTCGCCGAGGGAAGAATATTGTGTTTGTCGGGCAGATTGCGACGCGCCATACATTGTCCTGCGCCCCGCCGGGTAAGGTGGTGCACCCGACTGGTGCGATCGTTCGCTGGAGGGAGAAGGAGACATGGCTTGGAATTGGGCACTGTTATAATTTCTGCAACATAACGGCACCCGCACACGTGGAGAAAATAACAGCTGGGTGTCAGAGCGGAATACTACTCAGTCAAGCACATTGAAAATAAAAAAGAAGAGGAGACGCCGATGGGGGAGGAGAAGCGGTAATTAGACAGGGGTCTGTCACGCAGGGAAGGCGCTTCCGGATGCTCTCAGAGACTGAGACACTACTTGGTTGCCACATGCAGAACAAGTATATATGTCGTGTCGTGCCTCACGTATTTATCAGCCGCTATCAAAAACGGGAACACTTACAATTTATTTCCACGCAAGTATCAATGGGCCCGCGCGGCTCCCCAGCAGGGGTCCCAGAGGCAGCCCAAGGAGCAAGGCGATGGCAGGAGATAGAGATTGGACCAGGCGCCGAGAGGTCCGAAAAGCTTTAAATTATGTGTCGAGCGAGAGTAGTAGGTAGTGTTTACGGAACGCTTGATTCGCGCTAGCGCAGGGCAGCAAACCCTTGAATTATATCTAAAGGACACTGGAAAGATCCGATGCCAGATAGGCATAATTTGCAGGATCGCGGGGCGGAATGGACAGGTCGCAGGGCCTCTCCGTTACAGGACGAGAGACAGGGGAAGGCGGTCGTCAGGATGGACACCACTTCGAGACGCGCACGCTCGAGCTTCTCCCTTCTGTCTTCTTTCTGCCCGATGCACGGATGCACGGGCCAGGGATGGGTCCAGCAGTTATGTATTGCAAGGAACCCACAGAAGACCCATCGCTCATATACTTGCACTTGATTGCCGTCACTCCCGCACGGCCAGCACACAGGCTCCGTCTCGGCAACAGAATCCCGGTCCATTCTGCCTCAATGCGGCTCATCTTTTCTCATTCAGCGTGAACTCTCATTTATTGCAAATGCAAATTATATTTTCATAAAAATCTAAGAACATATGATGTAATATTATTATTTGTACCGAAACGCTTGCAAGAAGAGTTTTTAACATGTGCATGTGCAATCAATGTCCATGAAACCTGATGCGTGTGAGTGAATTGTTAAAGGCGAACGTCATTAGACAAAATCCGTCCATAGCCCAACCCAGCATCTCTCTCCTACACCCTCCCACGTTCTCCGCGCTTGTCCCTGTCTCTATCCTGTTCCTCGCGAACACCGTACTGTTTCGCGGCAGCCTGTATTTCTGGAGATGAAACGTCATATGGCTCCGTTAGGTCGTCACCCACTGACTCCTCCTTTACCGGAGAAGTTACGCCCTTCTTTCGCCCCGCGGCTGCAGCTGCCGCACGCTCAAGCGCACGTCGTCTGCGTGACAGAATTTTCTTTCGCTGACGTACAGCTCGGCGATAGTTGTGTTCATCACCGTAGAAAAGGCTATATTCGCAGAATGGACAGATCCATTCGTCTTCCGGGCTTGTTAAGCTTGCCGTTGGAGGTGGTCCGCCTGCCGACCGAACCCGAGGGGAGAGCTGTGCAGATAAGAAACGCAATGGAGGGGAGCCGAGGTGGTTCTGCGAGTTGATAGTCGTCTGGGTAGAATGCAGCGGGCCAGAATTAGGCAGGCGGGAGGGAACGTAATTGCGCAGATGGTGCGGGTTCGAGGCATTGGCCAAAGCAGAACGCTTCTTCTTTTTTGACTTGGATTTAGAGCTCGTAACCATCTTTTCCGAATTCGTTTGTGTTGAGTCGCCGTTAGCACTTGTGATTTGTCCAGCGATGCGGGTTCGCTGCTGGGAGAGTTCGTTGCGTTTTGTCTTTTGCATCTGACTGACGACGAGAGCGGCCTGCCGCGCTGCTTCGGCAGCTCTTGCCTGTTGTCTGGCATATTCGGCCTCAAACCGACTCTGTAGGAAAGCAACCTCCTCATTTGCTGCATGGACGCGTTCGGATGCTGAATTGACGCAGCACGAATTTAGATTGAAGGGATGCGGACAATGTGCGGGTAGAACTCACTGGGACTGTCAAAGACGAACGAAAAGTCAACCTCAGGGAGTCCGGCGTTTTCATTTACTGCAGATGCGGGTAACCTTTTGCTGTTCGCTATCAAGATAGCACGAGCCTTCCTTCGCTCAGGTCGACGAGACAGGCGAACTGGTGTGATATCAGTATAGAGACCGCCATTGCCCTTCAAATGCGTTTCGATCGGATAACTTGTAGCAAGAGCTTGATCCAATGCAAACGAATCATTGTGTGACAAAGCTCCAAGTACAGCTGCCAATTGACGCTTTCGGCTTTTCAATATTTCTTTGAGCTGCAGGCCCGCCCGCGTAGCTCGGCTGAGTCTACCTTTCCTTGATGAAATGGCTAATGGTGGCGGAACAGGGGGTACGACATTGACGAGCTCTGCCACGCCTCGGTCTGCAGCGAAAGTACCATCAGCGGAATCCTCTACGCCGTCTGCAGCCGCGTCGTCTCCTCCACGCGGGTGTGTTGCAACAGGCACCTTGCGCTTTTTCGTATTCCCAGGCTGGGTTAGGTGGTCCATGTACCCTGCTTCCTCACGATCCCCTTCCTCTCGTCCCCCATTGAAACTATAGCTAGTAGGAACGCTATTTGTCTGTGACAGCAATTCAGTAGGGTTGACGTGGCGGGGATCGATGTCGTCTTTAAATAAGTCTGTTCCACCATGGAAAAGAGGCATGTAATATGAGTTTAGAGCCATAGAAGTCGACAGTGCGCTTGCAAGTTCGTCTGGCGTAGTCTCTTGCTTGTCACTTCTGTCTTGGCGCTGAGCACCTTGTGGAGAGTGGACAGGTGTCGGATCGATGAGGGTGCGCCTGCGCTTCGGGAGCGGGATGACCCTCCGCAGTGGAGGGAACTCTGGGACGTCAAAGATGGGCGACGCACGAGTGTGGTGCGCCGCCTGTGGAAGGATATTGTCGGCCATGATGGCGGCCTCGGGATGGATGGAGGGCAGGCAGCCAGGAGGCAGGTGCTGGCGACGTCGACGTGTGCGGACGAGGCGAGGATCACCGATCAGCGTGGACTTAATCTGCCCCATCGAGCACACATCACTAAGCACTCTTCTTTCTACATTTACAGTGCAGCAAATACAGAGTGGTATTCGCCCGCAGTACAGCGAGCAGGGCAAGCAGCAGTAAGGAAACAGACTACAATACACGATGCTCTAGCACAAAATGTCTCTCGCTATGCAAATTACAGGGGATTTTATATGTATGGTACTATCTGCTCGTGCAGATGATGCGGTCTGGCCCGCCCTCTAAAGATCAGTCGACAGTGATGAAGTGCTTGGATGGGTGGGAATTGCGAAGACGAATAATCTAGGGCCAAAAAATATCATCTATGAGCAGATTGCAGAAAGAAAGAAAGCGTAGAGACGATCGTCATAATCGTGCGAGAGCAGCGCGGTAATAATGCAGAAGTGATAAGTATGCGGAATTGTTCCAAGAAATTAAAGAGAAAAGAGTACGAAGGCATAGAATGGTGTGCGGCACCACGGAGTGACCATAGGCTCATAATTCGGAAGCATAGAATGGACGTTGCGCCATATGATTGATTATTAGGGCCAGTTGCCCAGGCTTCAAGGAAAACGGCGGATAAATTACCACCAGCTTCCTTGGCCGCCGCCGTATCCTCCTCCGCCGTACTGGGGACCACCATATCCGCCGCCCATACCACCACTGCCATTCATGCGAGGACCGCCGAAGCCTCCGCCACCATAGCCGCCTCCGCCTCCGCCTCCAGTACGGTAGTCACGAGTACCCCCACGGCCTCTACCACGGCCTCCACCGCCGCGTCCGCGGTATGCTCCGCCACCAAACGAGGACTCACGGGCGACGGCGTCGAGCCAGCTCGGAACCTCCTGGTTTGCTTCACGAAGCAGCTCAACAAGGTCGCGAACAATGTTGCGGTTTCCACGGTTGAAGAACGCAGTCGCAATACCGGTGTTTCCGGCACGACCAGTACGACCAATACGGTGCACGTAATCATCAATGTCAGAAGGCAAGTCGTAATTTATAACGTGCATGACATGCGGAATATCGAGTCCGCGGGCAGCAACAGCAGTGGCGACTAAAACCGGAGTGCGTCCTTGACGGAATGTCGCAAGTGCCATTTCACGTTCGCGCTGGCTGCGGTCGCCGTGAATAGATGTTGCAGGGATTTGGTTTACCATTAGGAAGTCAGAAAGCATGTCCGCCATTTTCTTCGTTTCCACGAAAATTAAGGTAAGTCCGCTTGGCTGAGACGCGAGGATGTCCAGAAGGACGGAGCGTTTATCCGGATCTTCAACATATTCTATTTTCTGCGTGATATTCTCCGAGGTAGAGCCAACACGACCAACAGAAAGGAAAACGTAGTCCTTGAGGAAGTCCTTGGCTAGGATTTGGATGTCGCGCGGGAACGTGGCGCTGAACATAAGCGTTTGACGATTATGAACATCAGGCATATCTTCACCCTGAACGATACGACGGATCTGAGGTTCAAAACCCATGTCAAGCATACGATCCGCCTCGTCAAGGACAAGATAGCGAATATTCGCAAGGCTGATGCGCCCACGTTCAATCAGATCAACGAGACGTCCCGGCGTGGCAGCCAGGAGGTCACACCCACGATCAATTTGCTTCAACTGAGCCCCAATATCAGCACCACCGTAGACGACAGCAGTACGGACCCAAGAGCGGTAGGCAAATTTGCGGGCTTCGTCATGGATCTGACTGACCAACTCGCGAGTTGGTGCCAGAATAAGCGTGGTAGGAAAAGCCTTGCGGCGTCCGTACGCACCGCCCATATCAAGAGGAGGCGCACGAGGGCCTTCAACAAATGATGCAGAAAGGATGGGAAACAGGAATCCACCAGTTTTTCCGGAGCCAGTCTGAGTAAAATCATAATATTGATAAGCAAAATCAAATTTCTCAGAGGGCTCAAGTTCTCATGTTACTCACCTGAGCACACGCCATCAAGTCCCTGTTAGCAGCAACAATTGGGATAGAATACTTTTGAACGGGAGTCGGCGTCGTGTAATGAGCGAACGCGATGTTTTCTAAGAGGACGGGATCCAGAGGTGGGTTCGTAAACTCCGTAATGGGTTCGGGGACGCCAGCGCCCGTCGCCTCAACGGGAATGTCGTCGTACTTCTCGAAGTTGATTCCGGTGTGCTGCTTGGAGGGATCTTCGGCATCACCAAAGAGCTCCTTCTCGATGCGGAGGTTTCGGGGACCAGGAATATGTTTCCCATCAACCCAGCGGCCGTCTTCTCTGCCACCTCTACCGCCGCTGTTATCTCTGGGAGAGTCCCAGCCTCCGCGACCGCCATAGCCTTGGCTATAGTTGTTTCTTCCGCCACCTAAGCCGCCGCTGTAGTTGCCACGCGGTTGATAAGGAGGGGCGTTGTTCGGAGCGTTCCAGCCGTTCCTGCAGGGACAAGATGGAGGATCAGGCTTGACATTCACGACGCAAGGAAAAACACAACATACCCAGTATTGCTCGGAGGGGGCGAGGGAGCAGCCTGCTGCGCTTTCCTCATATGAGGAGGGACATAAGCAGATCGAGTGCCATTGATGCCGAGAGACGCTGAAAGAGACGATTAGACGGGGAAGAAGAGCGAGAAAAGGAGTGCAGAGGGCTCACCAAAGCGACTCTCGAGACCGTCGGTACCGTTTACAATTCCATTTGACATACTAAGAGGAATTATGGAGAGAAAAGAAATGGGGATCAAGTATACGATTGAGTGTTCGTGGATGTTGGTGGGAGAGGAGAGGATGAGCGCGTCTCCACGAAAAAAACTGCTTTCGTCCTCAAGCTCGCTGACTAATGATGGTATGCACGTGACTACACGGCTCTCTCCGCGCCGAGAGAGGTATTAAATGACCAATCACATCACTCCCATTCAACTACAGCAAACAGTCTTATAGCATAGCATAGAAAAGCACCCAAAAACATGACATTAAAAGTAAACAATCTGGTATCCAAAACAACATAGACATAGATATTCAAAGTCTGGGTATCCAAGCGTCCATCACGACAGTCCGGCAGTCTGGCTAAGCAGGCTCATGAGGATGTCCTGTGCAGACTATCATTAGACCCCCATGCAGTGCAAGGCAATGAAAACACGATGCTAACCTTATCCTCTGAACTGTCACAAAACATGCACCAGGGACCCTCACCATCCGTAAACTCCACAACGAACGAGTACGGTATTGCCTCAAGCTCATCATAACCCTCGTTAGGCTCTTTGATGGCACGGACTCGCCCTCCGGTAAGCGTCATGACATCGAGGGCCACCGTCTTATCCTGAAAGTTCGGAAGTGCGAATAAGTAAAGGTACTCCGGGGTACTAAACTTTAGCATGGGAGAACTTAGAAGCGCACCTGAGAATCCCGATAGAAGATGAGCGAGTCACTCTTCAATTCAAAAAACCTTCTCTTCCAGCTGTTTGACACACTCGTTTGCACGGTTACGGCACCTGAGAGTAAGGCGGGAGCCGACCCAAGCCGGCCTGCCTGTGCAAACTTCGCCTGAATCTCCTTCATGCGCTGCTTCCTCATGACATCTGAGGCACGGCGTTGCTCCTCCCGTCTCTTAGCCGCTTCGGCAGCACGCCTCTCGGCTTCCTGGCGTTCCTCATCAAGACGCTTCGCCTGAAGCATGCGCCGTTCCTTTTCCTGTCGCTTTCGGGTTTCCAACTCCTGGAGCCTATGTTCCTCCTCTAATTGCGCCTCTCGCTCCCGACGAGCTCTTTCAGCCAAAGCTCGTTGCTTCTCTTCCTCCAACCTTGCACGTCGTCGTTCCTCCTCTTCTTGAGCCTGTCGTAATGTTTCCTCTTTTTGTCGTTTCAAACGTTCCTGACGTTCAGCCTCTTCTCGTTGAGCTTGCAACTCTTCAGCTTCTCGCTTTTTCTGCGCTTCAAGCCGCAGCCTCGCTCTCTCGGATGGACTAACAACGCGTGGAGGAGATCGAGGAAGTGAGAATCCATTGCTTCCTCGGTTGTTCAGGGAACCAGGACTAATGACGACTTCATCCCCATCGGACATGAAGCTAGTCACTCGCTGGTGGGAAGTATCAAATGTAGATCCTGTCGATGCGCTCTTTACGAAAGCCGATGCAGATCGTCCTTGGCTAATATCTTTCGGAGGAGTAGCTGGCGGATCCTCGTCGAATTCAGACGGAATTCGAGGTAAATCGTGGCTTAATGAAGGCAGCTTTCGTGCTTGGCTCTCTGAAGCAACCACCCGGGCCCGTGGGGACTGCGGGAGACCCTTCATGTTGTTCTTCGCTGGTTCTGGTGACGAGCGTGGTTCAGTAGGCATAGACGCGCTTCGCTGTACAGGATGATTAACGTTAGGTGCTAGACGAGGTATATAGGACGGCCCAAGCTGGAGACGTTCGCGAAGCTTTGAGGTATTATCCACGTCGAGGTTAGAGACATTCATAGAAATATTTGCTGCCTGAGAAGAATAAATATGAGTATCAAGCGATGATGGTAGTGAGGCATATACCTTGAAGAGTGATCCAACAGCTCGAGAGTGCACCAGGGCCCTAGCTTCGTCGCAACGAACCAGATGTTAATCTAGCCGGTGGGCAGTCAGAATCTGAAGGATGGTAACTCACCTCGCTTGACACCAGACACGCCTTCTGGCACAAAGGCGATCAACGCGAAGTAGTTATTATCGCCATCTCTTTCACGGCAGAATCCAAAGTACACGTCTTCTGATCGAGGAACAGCACCGCAAAGGTCGTTAAATGTCCCAATACCACTCTCCAGGAGCGAAAGCTTGTCTCTTGACTGGCCATACGTCAGTAATAACCTGGTGAGAAAGAAACAAATGAGCTAGGACGTATATAGTTCGCAGCGCAGTAAGTTAAGCAGTACCAGTCTTTGTCTCTGTTCTTGATAATGTCGTCATAAACAGAGGTGATATTTGGATCTGTCAAGTCCACCGACATGGCAGGTGAGATGGGTCGACGTGCATGGAGACGACGCGCCTCAGCACGAGGTGATGGCGCGGGACGGAAACACTAAAGCGTATGCGCAAATTACCCTAATTCGTAATTTTTTCGGGAAATTGATCGACAGGCAACTTGACGTCAATAAATATTTCGGGTTCAAACGCAACGTTCAGCAATTGGTACGGTACATATCGTATTGAAAACGGCTCTGATCGAATACATAAGTAAATGCTAGGTTAGGAAGACCTATTATTAATTACTACGCCTGCTCTGACGCTTTCTTGCGCTCTTCCTCGATGGCCATTGGTCCATCCGTCTTCTCGTCAAATTGATACATAGGCAGGTCGAGAAGAACGGTCTTCTTTATGATCTCCGGTAGGCGGCGATATAGGGCTGGGGGCAACGGGATAAGTACACTAGTGGACTTGAGGTACAATTTGTATTTCTTCCACGCTTCCCGATGCTCCTCCTTGGCGTGCATCCCATTCGATAGAAGATAATACTTTTTCGCAGTAGGCTTCTCCGCTGTTGGTACGCCAGAGGCGAACATCAGAAGCCTGAAAGAGACCAAATTAGTGTGAAAACTTTATGCAGTAAAAGAGATCTCACAGAGTCGTGAAAATTGGTGACATGATGGCACCATACTGCGCTTGTTTGGCAGACGTGGGCAACGTTCCATCACTGGTCGGAGAAAGGCATAGGATCCAAATACCCCACCAACACATAATCCTAGATTGAAATGAATCGTATCCAATTCAATCTAAAAGAGGTGATATGAAACTCTGAAACCACTTACTCTCCGAAATAAGGAGGGTGACGAGAATATTTCCAAATGCCAAACTGATGAAAATTAGCCGCCTACTTTTAAACGAAATCCGGAATGAGGCTTACGGCAGGCGGCTCATCTTTTGGAGGTTTTGTCGATTTATAACGGAACTGAAGAGATCGGTGTTAATGATACGTATAATCAAATGCTTCTGTTAGAGACAGACCTTCTGGATGTCCGCGGTGGACTCAATCACCCATCCGAGAGCCCATAGAACGATTCCAGCGATATCTCTGGACGTGCCAAATGATGGATTTGAACCGCCCAAGGACCGGTCGGAGACAGCCGGCGAGTTCAAAATTGTCAGTGGCATCGAGACTGTCCAGACCTGAAGAAAAGTCAGAGATACAGATGACAATCTGCGTAGTTATAGAGATTAGACGCACCCAGACTATCTGGCCAATCCAGAAACCTAAAGAAAGGAATGCAGTGCATTGAGTAATTCGTGGGTAAATCATGACGGCAATGAACACACCCATGAACTTGAAGAAGTGGGCGCGTATCTCATCAAATCGAGAGTCGCTCCCCGTTTTCAAAACGCGGAAGAGAAGGAACCCTGGAAACAAGTAAGCATTGAAGTCTCACAGCAGAACGGAAGCACCAACCTGCCAGACGAGAGGCCCAGACCATCACCAGCACGCTGGCAACAATATTTCGGGCATAGAACGTATTTCCGATGAGTAGAGTCAGGAGAGCTTCAGAGCTTGTCAGAATATATCAAAAGCGTTTATCAGAACTGATTACGGACCTAATATGAAGAAGTTTGATCCTATTGAGCCGATTAATACATCAGCAATTAACAATAAATCAAAACTGCAAACCTCCAGTGAAGTCCGTAATTTTGTCAAACTAGGGAGGCTATTAGAAAAAGAGACGGAAATTTTGAAGGCCATTCGGTACCTGGAAAGTCCAAGCTATGAAGAAACCCAAGGCTTGGTAACCCGTTGTTACGAGAATTGTGATTCCAAGGTAGTACTTGTCGAGAGCATGCACAGGCGCCATTCTGGGCTACACTGGTCAAAGATAGTGGTCAAGAAAGAAACGGAGCTCATTATAAGGAGTCGTGGGTATGACGTATCGCACGAGTTGTACGACGGTTGTCTCGCGTGGTGAGACTGACCCGCAACATCGCCAGCGTCAGCCATACTTAGCGACGATCGGTGGTCATGATCAAGACTTCTCAAGCTCACGTGAGCCAACCGATACCATAACTGCACACTCGACGTAACTCAAAAAGGATGATACACGACGCATTTGTCTTACACTTTATTCCAAAAGTCATTATCGCTACAATTTAACATGTGAAGAAAAGCTACATATCAAACTTGTCAAACGACGCTCCCCATGCGAGGTATGTTGCTAGACGCGGTAAACCTTGTACCCGTACGTGCTTCCTAATATTTGAGAAGACGTGGCGGCAGAGTTCACTGTATTTGTCACGGTCCTCGAGGGTTCTGAGGTTCTGAAATAGCGCCATTCAGTTGCGACTAGCAAACGGGACACATTATTGAATCGTACCCTCCATATATCCTGCATCGATGATAGCATATCTACCACGCATTCAACAAATACGTTTTTATCACGCTCAGAACCATTCGAAAGTAGACACATGTTGAGATTTGAAAAGATCCCTGCGCCGAGGTCAGAAGCAGTCGGTTTTGTTCACATAGAGATACTAACGAGTAATAATATCTTCTCGTACATGTAGAAAGTCCGTGCGAGTCAGGTGTAATCCGTCTTTACCTGCAGCTCTTGTCACTGGTACATCGCGTAGCATTGTATGTCGAAGTCCGTCAACGGAAAATAGTATTGATGAATATTCATGCTCCATTGTGACCTTAAACGAGACAAGCGATTGAAGAAGTACACCAAGGAAATGCCTTTCACGATCCTGAAATGGGATAGAAGAGATCATGATCAACCACCAATCGTTCAAGGAAGCGAAGGATAACCGACCTTATTGTACGCCTTTGGATCGCACTTCAGAAGCTGGTGCATGAAGCGAACCGCAACGCGTCGACGGAAGAATGAATCGCTGATTGCACTCCAGGACTGTGAACCGATGTTCAAATAATCATCCCAGGTCTAAGTAGATTTGAATATATGATGAGTACAGAATACAAGCAAAAACGTACCCTTATTTCATTCCTCACGACAATGGCTGCACAGCCAACCCAGCAGTCGATCCAATCATCAGCGTTAGCCCAGAAGTCTTCCAGCTTTCCTTCATCCGAGGGGTAAGCGGTCGGATCGTTGAAATACTGCAAGAGTAGGCGAAATATGTGGGGGATCACGTCCGCGTTTACGACCTAAAAGTATCTGAGCATATGACAATTTACATGCAAAATTTAAATAACGTACCTTGGCCACTTCCTTGTCTTTCTTTGAGTTCTCGTCCTGTTCACCATCCATAGGCAGGGCAGCAAGAATCTCGTCATCAAATCCGAAATCACCGTATGCTTCTTGGCTTTCCGAGTTCTCCTCCGGTCCCGGAGGGTGCGCCAAGCGATGAGAAGATGGAAAGACCTTTGCCCGCGCTTGAAGGAAGGATTGAACGAGTTGCAATATTTGGATCCGGGTCGTGACCATATTGGTAAGCTCCCTCATGGAGAACACCTTAATCCATGCTGAAGGTATAAGTTAGTATCAGAGCTTGAAACTGATCTCACTACTCACGGCCACACAGCAAACCAATATCAGGATATCGAGGATTCGACTCCTCAATTCTCATCGTAGGCTTGTCTAAGATATTTCTTACGCATCTCAGAAGTAGATGTAAACTTAAAACTATCCTTTGCCGAAGACCTTGGTTGTTATCTGCCTTCCGCGCACCCGGTTCTTTCGCTTGAACTGGCGCGCTCGCTCTCTGAAATTCGTCTAGGAGCGTCTGACACATCTCCCCAAGCCATGCCAGCGGTCTATCAAGGCCAAGATACAAATGGTTTGCAGCGATGACAATATACATCGCTGCTTTAATACAAATATCTCTGCTTCTGTCATCCGCATCGACAAAATTGATGAACCGACGCGCATGGCTTATACGCTTATCAATGTTAGGGGTTTCTTTCCCATCGACGAGGATAGCGATGATGATGGCGCTGAAGCGGTTTATAAGCATCGATAACTCGTCCGTGGTAGGCGGCTGGGCCCTCGAGAAAGCGACGCCACTGAGTGGTACTGCTAACGAAAGCAGCTTCGCTTGCCTTGCTTTCGAACGCGCATCGTCCTTAGAGGCGTTTGAGTCGCTTTTGCTTGCTTTCATGACGAGTTTTAGATACAGCCCGAAGGCTGTGTCGCTAGTGCGTAATTCGTCCAACAATGCTAGATCGTGATAACGCAGAAACGCCGGGAACTCCGATTCCTCTCCCAGTAAGTTCGAAAAATTTCGACTTCTGAAAATGTCAACGAGTCTCTTGAACATCGCGTGTGCGTCGGCCAGCGGCCATTTCCACTTTGTACCGAGCAGGAAGCAACGTGCTACGACCATACGTACGTACCTGTCTCGACGCTTCAGGCTCTCGCGTGGCACGAACGAGTCTCTTTCTGAGTCATGAGTAAGACGGATAGCATCCAGAGCAAGGCCAACGATCTCCCACGATGGAGGTAGACGAGGATCAGTGGTAGCAATACCATGGGTAGAGAAGTGCGACAATGCGGATAGGCCAAAGATGAACTTCCACAGTCGCTCACTGAATTCCACACTCTTCAATGTGGATTCCTTGTCGTCCTTGGTTATTGGAAGTACAAGTGACCAAAAGACGCTATCATTACCTGAATGCTCCTGGTACAGAACATTGATCTCGGGCAACAAATGGATTAGGCAAACCCAGAGCTCTGCGATGCGTAAAGGCACAGTTGGGCTCGATACTTCACGTGCCTCTATTGGGTCCAGGGCTTTTCCCATTCCATAGTCCTTCAGGCTCTTGATCAAGAGTGTCAGAGATTCTTTGCAGCAGCTGGTATCCAGTGACAATGCCTGTCTCCGAGCGGCCGCAAACAGCACTGTCGTGATCTCGACAACAAACCATATTACGGCAAGCCAAGGTATGTTAAGACAGGATGCCTGTATAGAAAACCTTCCCACCTTCTCGCGCAGCTTCTCCGTGATCCGAGCAGCACAGGACGAGACGGCTGTGTGGATAGTCTCCCTCTCTTCGTAATTAGTATAGACCCAAGCCGTGAAATGACAGAGCGAATGAATCATGTGCTCATGTCGGCGTACATTGTCCTCATCCGTTGCTTGAGCAGAATCATCGTCGAGCCATTCAGACAGTAGGTTACTTGCTATCTCTAAAGAATCGACAAGGCGGCCAACGGACATATTTGCATCAAGGTCAATAAGGCCAAAGCCTGTATATGGGTTCGGAAGCGAGAGAATTCCGTTTTTGACAAAGTCGAGCAAGTTGGGAAGAAGCTGTTTCCCAAGGTAAGTTGAGCCACCAAACGCCAGCCCGGGAGTAGGCCCGGCGATATTCACATCCAATGTGCAAGTCTGAACCCTAGCGTCTTCATGCCATACAGAAGTAGCCGACCGCCCGCCGGGTTGCCTCACTGCATTCGACCATTCACAGATATCCGTTGTCGGACCGTCATCGACGGAATAATCGTGCAAGGAAGTTTGTTTTAGAGCAGGCTGTCCACTACTGCCGTCATTTCCCCGGTGATAGAAACGTTGTTTAGGAGCAGACGCCGCTCTGATGAAAGGCCGCGATTTCTGCTCAGTTTTGGTCGGATGTAGTGGGTTGAATGCTTGCTCCAGACCATCATCAGCCATATCAATTTGTACACGCATAAAGCCCTTCCTCCGACCGTTATCAATACCTTTTCTTTGGCTCGTGAAGGTGTGTAATGTGCTCTTCCGAGCGGCTTCTCGCTTCTCTTTCTTCGTCATCTTCTTGGCTTGTTCGTGCTCCTTTGGTTTAGGAGTCGCGCCCACGTAGTGCTCCGTACCTCTAGGATATGTTTCCCCCCTTGCCAGATTGATTTCATCCTCGTCCGAGTCGTATGTCGTGAATTTAGGACTAGACTCGAAAGGGAGTCTTGTTTGCTTGGTTCGCGCGATGTGGCCATTCCCAGAGCGCTGGCGTAGTCGTGGTGGCAGTATGTTGACTTCCAGTCCGCCGCTTCTAAGGCAATGTGCGCCGACATCGTTCTGCACGCCCGCATTACGCGTTTGGCCTCTCTTCCTTGAGGAGGGTCGCTTCGTACGTGTCCGACACAACATGTGATCAATTAAGGGCTCTTCCTTCCAACGCATGGGCTGCCTTGAAAAGTCATAGTCAAAGTATCCTGCATCGGCAACCGACTGCTCCAGGCTGTCGCCGTTGGACTCGGTGCTAGACGGGCTCGTCACGGATTTGTCCGACTCTGATGACGATTCTACATTTACCACGTTCTCAGGACGATTGTTGCCGGCGAATGGCTCTAGATCAGAGCTCTCCGAATCTCCTTCAATGTAACCAGTTCGCGTAGTACTTGAACGCTTCCAGATCCGCGATCTCCCTGGAGCCAGTGAATTGTGCTCATCATTTCCACTGTTGTCCCCCGCACTCATGGCTGATTTTGAACGCGATCGAGCTGGCCTCCTTCTGGCAAACGGGTTTTGCTCACTCAGGCGAGCAACCATTACTGCAGGCATCATTCGATGAAGTTGTCGTAACCGTTTCCTATCACGCCGAGCAAGTTCTACTTTCCGTTCATCCTCATCAGAAACTGAGGTCGACTCGGAACTGCTACGTGCGTGCCGTGGACTATTGTGCCCCGAAACATCACCATGACGGAGCGATGCGTAACCATTGCTTGCCAGATCCTCGTCGTCAAGTTCGTCGCACTGGTCCTCTGACGAGATGGTAATGCCAGCAGGCTCCATGTGAGCGTCTCCATTCTGATCACCGTGAAGGAATCCATCGTCTTCGCCTTCCAAGATGGCGTCTCCAAACCCGTTTTGTTGGTCGACTTGGTGAGCCGAGAAAGGTGAAATGCGACGTGCTTCATCTTCCAAACTGGCCGCATTCCCTCCGATAGTACTATTTGAACGATCTCTGAAGACCGATTTGGTTTTCTGGAAAATATTTGCATTTTAATACGACGGGTTTGGTAATATTTATGAGAAAAATACGAACCTTCCTTCTCGCATAGGTTATAGCTGAAGTATTTTTGCCATGAGTTTCTATCTCACTTTCGTTGGCAGGCCCGGCATGCTCTTCTCTCCGTGATCTTGCTTCCTTCAGAGGGAACCTTTGGAGTTTCTTGTGCAGAGATTTATGAGATTCGCTAAGATCCTCGGACGCAGATACCACCGGAGATTTTCTTGCTACAGCCGGAGGTAGTGGTGAGAGTTCATCATCACTCATATTGAATGCCTTTGGAAGCCATGTGATGGATTTTTCCTGGTCATCATAGCCTTCCTGTAACGTCTCAGAAGCTCCGCGGTTCTTCTCATTTCTCCTTGCTGTTCCCTGCGTTTCATCCTCATTCTCGGAAACGATAAAATCGTTGTCCTCGCTTCCATGTCGGTGCCTATGAGTACGTCCAGGGGTATGTCTCCGTGGGCTGACTACTTTGACGATTGCGTCAGGGAGACGTTTCATCTGTTGTTTGTACAATCGTTTATCATATTCATATGGATTCAATTGTCGGGCTTGGCGGGCTCGTAGGGAGTATCGGCGAGGATTTATATCATCATCTTCACCGTTGGTAGCCTGCAAAATGCTCTCCCTAATGCCGGCCGGTCGCGACGAGTTCCCGATATCCTGATTACCCGTGCTTGATTGTGGCTGAACGATACCCACATGACCAGGAGAGGCGTAACGAGAACCTTGCGGCACGCTAGGGTTCAAAGAGGGCGCCCGAGGTGACGACGGAGGCGAGCTTGAGAATCTAGGCCGTTCTGCTGATGGCCTTGCCGGCTGCGGAGAAAACGGGTCTGAAGTAACATTATCCAGACTTGTACTTTCGTGGTTCAGTTCGTCTTCGAGTTGCGATGAAAGTAAAGAAATACGTGGATCGTGAGATCGCCCATGTGTTTTTCGTTCACTGACACCCAAGCCGTTATCGACCGTTGGGCTGTTGGAAGGGTCCGAATGGTTTTTGGCTAAGCCCAAAACACGAGAGGGTGAGTAAGCTGTGCGTCCTGCATCGGATTGTGACAGCTTTCGTGAGATAATATCAAGCTCGTCTTCGGATTCAGTGTCATGCACATCATAAGCAACGTCCATCGCAGTATTATCCAGAGTCTGCGAGAAGATTCTAGAGTAGTTGGCTTCGTCATCCACCGTGGCCAATATATTGAGCCCATTGTCCACGAGTGATTCTTCACCATGACATAACCCATCATCTAAGACGGTAGTCGAAGTTGGTAGACCAGGACCAGGAGATGGTGGAACAGGTGTGGTAGACCCGCTGTCTAGTGAAGATAAGACGCCAGATGATATTCGACCCACATCGTCAGACTCAGTGGCATTATGGGAGAACTAATAACAGATTAAATCAATACTATTGACTTTCACACTAAAGCCTATCCGACCTTTCTACGTTTTCTGGGCAGATTCGGGCTCCATGTCATCGGTGAAAGAACCATGGGTGTCGTTGGCATTGCGCTGCGCATGCCGCGGATGATTTCCAACTCCTCTTGATCTGACGTCTCGACATAGTCGGGCTCATCCATGCCATTAGGATCACGCCTCGGAATGCGGAATGGGAATGGAGGACAATGGAAGTTGTTCCAGCAATCTGACTGTAAGTGAAAGGTAAGCCGCCGTGGAGTCGCGTCGGGTTTCGCGACCGTAGCATCAGCACGTGATCAATTATTAGACGCGTTTATTCCCGCGCACCACGAGTTGTTTTTGGCGGCGGTGCAACTTCGAGCTTTAAATCATAAATGGTCGAGAGAAAGAACGGAGATCTCGAGTGAGTATACAATGAAAGGTAAGAATTGTTCTACTAGGCTTGCACGTACTAAAACTAAATGGTTGTGACTAGGTCTTGCTGGTGCGAAAGAAAGTGTTTATATTTGGGAATCTACGCGCTACCTAAAGAATGATCCATAAAACCCTGCTTAGTTCAAGTTTGTTGTTATATAAAATTGATGCAGCAGTTAAGCAGAGCAGTCATGACGTTTTGGCGTCTGAATCAGATTTGCCGACCTGCGATATAGCATCAAAGAACTCCCGTGCAGGATGAACGAACCATTGTTCCCATCTTCCGTCCTTTGCCTTCTGGAACCACCCCACGTGTCCGCCTTGTTCGGTAATCGCTAGGACTAGATTCTTTCGACCGCTGGCGCGAACAACCCTTTCCACGTCTCCAACACACCATCCGCCATAAAATGGGTCATCTCGCGCATTCAACAGCACGCATGGACGGTGTATTTTGCCAATGTGGAAGATCGGACTCGTATCGGCGGAAAATTCGGGAGTGTCTGGATAACCAGCAAGGTATGACATAAACGTGTCATTGAACGTACTCATGTAAACCATTCTCTTTGACAATAAGCTATCAAGTCCTTTAGAATTTGCATCTCTGAAGAGGTTTTCGTGTTCGCGGACCATCCTTGTTAAACGCGAACCACAGGAGCCACTATAGAATATCCGACGCAGAAGGTGTTCCTCTTCTATCCATACGTGACATGACAAGTAATCGAAGACGGTGGAAATACAGAATGCAGCATCAAGAGGACAAGTCGTACCTTCTTCCGCCAAGTAATTTGTAAGCCTAGAGCCACCCATGGAGAAACCTGTAGCAAGCTGAGCATACGAGCTACTGCAGAAATTAAATATATTTACCCAAGCCAAAAAGGCCCTTTGCATCTGGATAGCTCTTGCGGATATACAAGATAGCTCTTAAAAGAATAAAGTCAGGTAAGTACGGGATGGGGCAGCAGTTTCTATAGTAATAAAGGCGCACGTTCTGATATCATCTGTTGAACCAGGATGCGTGATATGGGGGCTCGTCAGAGGGTTTCCGGGTGCTAGCCAGAGCATTCATTCTCAAGGTAATGTATAAGAAGGATACTACCAAAACACTCACTGCCTCTTGAATTCACAACAACTACTCTGTAGCCTTTCACTGGTCCATCACTGAGCCTGGATAGCTCTCTAGTGGCGGATTTGACATACGCATCGCGCCAACTGCCTAGGAGACCAGGCAAAATGATGACGATCGGAGCACTGCCATTCAGCCACGGAGTGGAAGCGAAGTCAATAGCTATTGTACCGCCATTATCGGCTGGGACGAAGTGTCTGCGCGGAGTAGATGATCGCGTCGGTGAGGCGCGCAACATATGCTGTGAAATTGCCCCGAATACGCACCTGTCATAGGGAATAAGATTATCTTTTTGGCCAAGGTGATTGAGTAGAGTCTGAATATGCGCACTATCTTTCGTGAGAACCAGCACACATGACGAAGGTAATGGAACTGACTTAGCAATGGCAAATGGTGGCTTGAACCTGAAGGTATTTTCGCACAGAGAAGGTACGCTTTTCTGAATAATGTCGAGAACGCATGGACTAGGCCTTGCGGCATCTGAACTCACAGCGAGGTCATCAGATGGAGGATTTCTGTCGTTGAGAGCCGAGCCAGTATTGCAGATCAGTTGAATGGGACCTCGAGGGTAGAAGAAATTGAACATTGTGATAAAAGGTAACAGGAAAAAGTGTAACGAGCGGCGGACGCCTCGCAGAAACGAGCGCAACAGGGCAGAGGCGTGTACCGTCTTCATGTCTTTACCAGGTTTTTAGTAATCCTCGAACAAGTTCGGCTTCAGCTTGTATTATGACAATGCAGAGTAAGCAACGAAGTAGCAAACCCGAGGGCGATCAGAGTAAGCAGCGGTGTAGCAAATACGAGGGCGATCAGGAGAAATAGCAAAGTAGTCGTTGCGCATCAAATCTCGAATCCATCGGCATTTCAGAGAACTTCGTCCATTTCCAAAGCGACGAGTAGCCTTGCAAAGTTATTTCCTTCAACTGGCAATTTCCAACTTAATCGGGCATGTGTGTTTCTCGGTCACTAGCACCTAAGCCGTTTTTGGCCACTGAGTCACTGGAAGAGTCTAGCTGCCTTTGGTTACATTTAAACCACAAGAGGATGAGTAAACCTTCCGTACTATATCGGATTGTGGCGGCTGTCATGGAATAATTTTGAGCTCGTCTTCTGATCCAGCGTCGTATATTTTTTCAGCAACACATATTGAGTTATTATCCAGTGTCCGCGAGACAGCTCTAAAGTGATTCACTTCGTCATCTGCCGTGGCTAGCATATTGAGTTCTGTGAACATACGTGCTCCTAACCCATCGGATAGGTCATTATCTGTGTAATGGCGGTCGACGTCGGTGGACCAGCAGACGATGGAACTGGTGCGGTAGATCCCCTGACTAATAAGGTCGAGAAGTCAGAAAAAATATTCCTGCAACCTAATCAAAGTTAGCAGTGTTATGGAAGAGCTAATACAGATAAAAATCAACACTCTTGTTAATCATTACAGTAACTTCTAGCTGACCTTTCCACGTTTCCTGGTCCTGGAGCCCTGAACACATTCGAGTTCCTCGCCTTCAGTGAAAATTCGTGACATATCACTGTGCACACCGTAGATGATTTCCAGGCCCCCTTGTCCTGACATCTCGGCACAGTCTGGTTCGTCCGTGCAATCAGTATTTGCAGAATATGGAGTGGAGGATGCGAAAGATGTCAGTAATTCGACTCAGAGATTGAGCCTCGTGACCGTGTAGCCGCAACGCATGATCAATATATATTGGACGCGTTTGATGATCTTTGATTCTTTCGAATAATAAACGCGTGGGTATTTTTGGCAACTGTACAACTTCAAAATGTCCCTTGAGGATCTGTCAACACTTTCGCTCTTTCCAGCTACAAAAGAACAGATCTTGGAGTCGAGGAAGCGTACTTATCCTCAATGGGGCAGAGGTCTTACGCTTGAGGGCTATTTTGCTCGAGAATCTCGACTTGATATTGCTGAGCATGCTCAAGGCGATAAATTCACTACCTGGTCAGAGCGATACATGAACATCCTAGGAATTTACTTTCTAAATGCATTTTACTATACATTAGGGTTTTGGCTCCTCGGGAAAATCCTACGACTTTAGATTTCAAGAGCTCTTGTGAGACGTGAGTGTACAGTGTCTACGCCAGTTTCTCACGTACGAGTCAATGCTTATCGGATCTTTTCATAAGTTACCGCCGGAGATCACTAGTCAAAAGACCTGGATCAACAAGCTCGGAAGAAGTCTATGGCTATGGGATTGCATCTGTGTTTACTCCGCCAAATAATCGCGGAAAGGGCTACGCCCGTCGTTTGATGAGCTTCCTCCACTGGGTCATAGCACCACATGCGTCCCTACCGCCTTTCCCTTCAAGCTGGGGCACTCCTCCTCCTGAGCGCCCAGGATGCAACAACGGCGTGTTTTCTGCGCTATATAGCGACATTGGACCTGATTTCTATGCTTCAGCTGGACCCAGTGAAGACACCAAGGGCTGGATTGTACGTGAACCGTATTCAACAATTTGGGACGTTCCGAAAGATTTAGAACCAATCTCATCGGTACGATGGCTGAACGAAGATAGCTGCAAAGAGGTGATAGAACGCGATACAGAATTGATACGAAAGTCTTTTCCTTCGGACCCAGAACGCGTCACATTTGGATTCCTTCCCAATGAGGGTGTTGCAATGTTTATGATATTTAGAACGGAGTTCTTTGCTCCTGGGCAACCATATGCTATACCGGATAAATGGGGCGTCGAACTTCCGCCTAAGGATAGCTCTGAGGAATCTCTTTGTTTTGCGACATGGTCACTCGATGTGCGACCGCCGCCACCAACATTGATAGTGACTCGCATTCGCGCGACGAAGGAGACATTCCCCACCATCCTGTCCTGTCTGTTCTCAGCCGCTCGTGAAAGTGATATGAAACGTGTAGAGATTTGGAACTTGCCAAGCGATCTCGAAGAGGTCGCTGAGCAATCTGGAGGTAGGAAAGAGGAAAGAGACGAACACCTTAATGCATTCAAGTGGTATGGTCCGGAGAAGAATGAGGACCTCAAATGGGTGTATAATGAAAAGTGAGTGTTGTTATACCGGACTCAGGCATAAGAATACTCAATTGTCGTGGCTAGGTTTTGCTGGTGTTAGTTAGAGAAAGTGTTTATTAAGGAATGTACCTGCATATATAAAGAATGATCTATGAGGTCTGCAAAGTTCGTGTCCATAGTTGTACATTTTACCGCCCTCGGTTCAAGAGTTAGGAATTTTTCGTGTCTGAATCAGATTTCGCGGCTTCTGATATAGCATCAAAGAACTCCCGCACAGGATGCATGAACCATTGTTCCCATCTCCCATCCTTAGTCTTTTGGATCCACCCCACATGTCCACCTTTCTCAGTAATCGCGAGGACCAGATTCTCGTGCCCACCGTCGCGAACAGCCCTCTCCACGTCTGCCATATACCATCCGCCATAAAATGGGTCATCACGCGCATTCAACAGCACGCAAGGACGGCGTATGTTGCCAACGCGGTAGAGCGGACTCGTGCCAGCAGAAAACGCAGGCGTGTTTGGATAACCAGCAAGATACGACATAAACGTGTTGTTGAACATGCTCATGCATACTCTTCGTTGTGACAATAACTGATCCAGCCCCTTAGAATTTGCATCTCTGAAGAGCTTTTCGTGTTCGCGAACAACGCTCGTTAGACGCGTGCCGCAGGAGTAACTGTAGCATATCCGACGAAAGAAATGTTCCTCTTCCATCCGTTCGTGACATGATAAGAAATCCCAGACAGTGGAAATGCAGAAGCCAGCATCAAGTGGACAAGTTGCACCTTCTTCAGCCATGTAATTTGAAAGAAGCCCGCCACCCATCGAGAAACCTGTAGCAAGCTTAGCGGGTAACCTATGACATAGAGTTAAATCTATTCACCCAAAGCAAAAAGACCCTTTGAATCTGGATAGTTTTTGCGAATATACGAAACGACTCTGAAGAAAACAAGCCAGGTAAGTACAAGAAGTTCCACAGCTATAAAGACAACGCACGTTCTCATGTCATCGGTTGAACCAGCGTGAGTAAGATGAGGGCTCGTCAGAGGGTTCCCGGGAGCTACGCAGTACATACATTCTCAGAACAATGTCTCATGGGGGCACAGCAGGGATACGCACTGCCTCTTGGGTTCATGACGACAACTCTATATCCCCTCACTGACCCATCCTTGAGTCTGGATAGCTCCCTAGCTGCAGAATTGACATATGCATCCTGCGAGCAGCCCAAGAGACCGGGTATAATGATAGCGATTGGAGCACTACTCTTTAGCCACGGAGTAGAAGCAAAGTCAAGGGCCAATGTGCCCCCATTATCGGCGGGAATGAAGCGTCTATAATACATTGTCGAATCGGTAAGGCACATAGAATATGAAATAAGACTATGAAATCATCCCGGATTCGCACCTATCATAGCACATGGGATTGTCTATTTGGCCTAGATGACTAAATATGGTTTGAACATCCGCACTACTTTTCGTGAGAACACACATATAAAAGGATGGTTAAAGGGACTGACTTCGCAACAGCAAATGAAGGCTTGAACCTAAAGGTCTTTTCGCACAGAGAAGGTACGCTTTTCTGAATGGTCCCAAGAACAGATGGAGCGGGAATTGCGGCATCCGACTTCACGGTGAAGCCATCAAAGTGAGACGTTCTGTCTTTGTGAGCCGAGTTGGCATTGCAGATAAGTTGAATGGAAGCTCCAGGGCGGCAAAAATTGAACATTGTAATGAAGGTTGTCAGGAATGAGTGTAATGAGCGATGAACGCCACGCCGGAAGGAGCGTAACAGAGAAGCGGCGTGCATTGTCTCCAAGATCTCACCGGGTATTTTGTACTCCTCGGGGACGTCCAGCAGAAGCTTCTATTATGACGACTTGCAGAGTAGCCAGCGCGGCAGCAAACACGAGGACAGCCAGAAGAAATGACAAAGTAGTCATTGCACATCAACTTGCACGTCCATTGGCACTTCAGAGAACTTCACCCATTGCCAAAGTAATGAGTAATCTTGCAAAGATGTTTCATTCGACTGATGCCTTCCAACTTAATTGGACATCCGAAGCAACTCTTTTTTGCAGGTGGGTGCAAATTGCTATCTGTCCTATCCATTAAACGTACATTGTATGTCATCTATGACGGTGATTGCAGTCGGACCGGGGTTCAAAGTAGTAGCTTCTGTCATGCAGCGGACTGCTCCGCCTCTTCCGTTTTTGGGACGATATTATGTTTTCGGAGTAAAGACTCGAGTTCTCCAGACTGGTGCACTACGGAGAAATCAGCTCCAAAGTGTTTTCTATCAACTAAGGAAGTTACTCACTGCCAAGAATGATGTCGCATCCACCGACGAACTCACCGTTGACGTATACTTGAGGGATCGTCGGCCACTCACTGTACACAGCGCAGTCACGAATCAATTATACTTCACCGATGTATTGGAATGAAGACGGATAGACTCACGAAAATTCTTTAATCTCATTTCTCAAGTCTTGGTCCTCCAGCACATCATATGTCTTCAGCTTGTCCGAAGGCACGCCGTTGATATCGAGTAGCTGGATGACAGCGCGAGAAAACCCACACTGAGGAAGTTCTGGCGTGCCTTTCATGAACACCACCAGAGGTCGCTCTTTGACGGCTGCCTGGAGCTTTGACCGCGCATCCTGCGAAAGGTAACGCTGCAAAGTAGTTCCCAACCTAACAGGTTGCGATGCGCGTGCAAAGCCTGAAGTCGCTCGAAGAGACGAAGATAGCTAAATCAGCATTTCAACATGAGCCTTTGCTATAAAGGCTATGAAAAGTCATTGCATACCGAAGAGCGAAATGCTTGACTGAACATAGTGGACGTTGAGGTCAATGAGTAGTGAGTACACGTCGCGTGAGATTGCTCAGCGCGCCATTGCGATTGGATAAGTTTAGGTCACGAGACTTCACTCTCGCAATGCTTACACATCAGGCATTTCACAATTTCTTGCCTTAAAAAATAACTTACATAATGTTAAATATAATTCATAATTTAATTTACCATTTTTGGTTGATAGAAATTGTAAACAACATTTAAAAATTTCTTTAGACAAAAACTATAAATTAATTTTGGCATATCTTTATTTGTGAAATCTTGAAATAAATGAGAATAATTATTTAAAACATAATTTGAAGTTTCTTTTAAAACAAAATTATAAATTTTCTTTCAAATTTTAAGACAAAAAACATTTAGAATTTCATTTATAATATTAAATCTTATAAAATATTAAAAGAAATTTAAAATTTTACCCAGAGAAGAAATGCCAAAAAAATTTAAAATTATTTCAAAGTGGGCAGTCAGTGGGCAATCAGTGGGCAAGCAATGGGCAAGCAATGGGCGAGCAATGGGCGATCAGTGGGCGATCAACGGGCGATCAACAGGCAACTACCAAATGAAGACATTTTTGCTTCATTTGGTAGTCGCCCGTTGATCGCCCACTGATTGCCCATTGCTTGCCCATTGCTTGCCCATTGATTGCCCATTGATTGCCCACTGACTGCCCACTTTGAAATAATTTTAAATTCTTTATGGCATTTCTCTCTCAAGTAAAATTTTAAATTTATTTTAATATTTTATTCAATTTAATATTATAAAAGAAATTTCAAATTTTTCTTGTCACTAAACCTGAAAGAAATTTTATAATTTTGCTATAGGAAAAACTTTAAATTATGTTTTAAATTATTATCTCCATTTATTTAAAAATTTTACAAATAGGGAAATGTTAAAATTAATTTCTAGTTTTTGTATAATGAAAATTTTAAATTCTGTTCAGAGTTTCTGCCAACCAAAAATGGTAAACTAAATTACAAATAATGTTTATCATTATGTAAGTTATTTCTTAAGGTAAGAAATTGTGAAATGCCCCATGTGTTACGTACCACAGCATCTCCAACCAGTAACCAGTTAACTGGTAGCCCGTAGCTGTCCAGTGCTCACTGCTGGAACAGTTCGTTAATTATTCAACCATTGAACTTGTCTCTATCCATGAAGCCGCACAACCGCACGTTCATAATTTCTGGAGGGTGACGATGTCAAATTCATGGATCTTCGTAATAAGACTGATCTGGTTGCAGGTCCTCTGGTCTTGGGCTCGCCACGGCTCATACCCTTTTGGACGCTGGCGCATATGTATCTATTTTGGATCTTCGAGAGAACACCGCACTCTCTGCCAAAGACAGTAGTCGTGTTAAATTCTTTAGGACCAATATTACAAACGAAAAAGATGTCAATGATGCAGTCGAGAGCACGATATCGTGGGCACAAAAGTCCGGTGCTCAACTCGGCGGGGTCCTCAATTGTGCTGGAGTTGCAACAGCAGCGAAGATCATTGACGCTCAAGGAAACCCCCATTCACTCGATCTCTGGAATTTTGCAGTCGCGGTCAACCTTACGGGCTCGTTTAACCTGACTCGTTTGGTCTGCAAGTACCTCGTCAACGTCCCACCCGAGGGTGATGACGGAGAGCGAGGTGTGGTAATTTTCGTTGCCAGCGCAGCTGCAGTGAGTGTCTTTTGCCTGCCTTGTCAGATCCCGAGTTCAATTTAATGATCTTGATCTAGTTCGAAGGACAGCCAGGACAAGCTGCCTATGCAGCCACCAAAGGAGCTCTTGTTAGTGCTACCCTGCCTCTTGCACGGGATCTTGGTTCGTCATACACTGTTCTGGTCAGGCTCTGTACAGTACTGACAGTTTGACTACCAGCTCGATACGGTATTCGAGTAAATACGATCGCCCCGTCAGCCTTTGCTAGCGCCATGACTGACCGAATGCCCGAGAAGACTCGTACTAGTCTTGTTCGGGAATTGAATTTCCCAAAACGCTTTGGCAGTGGGAACGAATTTTCTCAAACCGCATTATTTGTGATCGAGTGTGGATACATGAACGGAGAGACTATTAGACTTAGCGGAGGAGCACGACTGCCAGGAAGGCTGTAACCAACTGGAGTTGTACTTTCGCTTATGTCAACGAGCCTGGCAAACGAATTATTGTTAATTTTACCTCCACCATAGGTTCTGGCTACTTTGCACAGCTCGCAAATATCTGCATAAGCGAAGTGATAGCATTTGTAGGCATTTCTCTTGCAGTCTTGCCTCTTGGAGCAGTATCTTCGCGTTGGTCAGTCTAAGCTACTTCATGGAAAGTAGCGTAGTACAACTGTCCTGCAGTAGTTGGCATGCAACGAAGCTTCTGTCACTCGATCAGTTCAACATGTTCTTGCTCATTGAGGTATAGGGGACTGTCTATGGATCCACCCCGGTTTATACGCTTGAGGCCTTGGATGAGGGTAGACGCATCAAACAAGGCCCTGTTTCCGCTGGTCCTTTATTCGCGCTTTATGAATCAACGAAGTCCTTCATCATTTATACTTGTCCAACAACTGGTTTGCTGAAGTAATTTCCAGGTAAGAGTGGGGACAACACTCTCGTCCTGGATATTCATGTTGACGTCTGGTTCATCATTCGACAACCCGAGTGCGTATCTTATTACACCAATGGCATTAAGCCGTCTTTTGACGTTCAAATATCCGGTCCAATGGTACATACCAGAGAGCCACCCTTAGTCTCGCTTTAACGTCGAAGCTATCATTGAGAAATCCGTCCTGCACCTGCGAATGTCCAAACAGATGATCGAACTTGTGATCTTCGCGAGTGCTATTAGCATTTACACTATTAAATCTTGTTGACAGGTCACATGAAAGTGTCAGGAGGATGACATCCCTCGTCCTGTCATATTCCATTCTAGGTGATGCTCTAGCGAAATGGCGTGCACTCTTCTAGGTCATTGGACGAAGAATGGCACACTCTTGACGTTGTTACCTAATTCGATCGCCCCTAGATTATCTACTGGAGACTCCTGTCAGCAAAGCGTTTGTTGCGTGTTCTCTCACGTCTATGTAATCTGGAGTTCGCCTAAGCACTTGGGAGGCACTACAGGCACGTCCATATAGATCGCGCCAGCTAGGAAGATGCTCGCCTCTGTGCTTCCATTAGGTCCCGATTAATCTCAGGAATGCCGACTCGGACGTCTTCAAGAATTTATTTATATGCATATTGAAAGATGCTTCACAGGCGTTTGGGGAACCATTCAACTGCATTAAGGAAGGCTTGTCTTTACTTCCGGTTCTGAGGACGGATTGAGTACATCCGGGAAACTGTGCTTGCTTGTGCCTCTCCGTTTCCATCTTGCCACTGACGAGAACAAAATGTCAAACCAGTCTTCTGGTTTTATCGCGGGCGCATGAAGACATCCTTCCAATAGCAGCGTGAGCCCCAGCAGCGTGAACACCGAGTATCTTAGACTTAGAAGGCAAGCGTGGTTTACCTCATACGAGTCATGAGAACTAGTGCATCCGTAGCAATGAGCTACTTGAGATCCTCGACCACCGTAAAGATTAATGGACAAGACATAGCTGCTGCTTTAATGACGCCATACAAAAGCGACCACCGGAGCGGTACTATGTCACGCCAATGCTCCTCTATTCTGTGTATCCTCGACATCTGATATTAGGACTGGGATTCTCTAATGCAATTAGTAAATCTCTTGACACTTGCGTCCGCTGCAATCGGACGCACATGAACTTCAACCCGTCGGTCTACTCGGAGCCTTTCTCGCATTGTCTATTCGTGAATAATTTTCAAGTGATTAGATTCAGATGGTTAGACTAGGCGTTTGCACTTGGGCTGTCTCTTGCTTAATCTAGAACCATCTCGGTATGCAGAACAAACCTACTTGGAAACGTATTTAAGATAGGTATTCATGATCTTTACTCAACATATTTAATTTACACGGAAAGTTGTTCGAATTTTCACAGGAACTTGTGGAACCACTGAATTGCATTCAAGAACGACCCCTCCTTTCCGGCCTTTACTTCTGGCTTGCTGAGATCTCCACGGACTGCGAAACCATGCACGCACCCCGCGAAATATTCGCGCTTGTACTTTTCCGTCTCCGTCTTGCCGCCACCAAGGATGTCATCACCGATCTTCTGACTCTCAGGCGGGTACATTTGGTCAACCTATACGAAAGTGCCTGAGCATTGCTCTTCAATACGCGTAGTCTAATTCACTCACCTCACAAGAGTTAATGAGCAAGGGTACTCCGGTTGCCTTGAACTTCTCAAGATCCTCTGGCACCTTCAAGAGGGACGGATGGGACACAACGCCAACCTTGATACCGTTGTCGAAAGCCAGGTCAAACACATAACGAGCACCGAAGCAGTAGCCTGTAGCACCGAATTCCTTGATACCACGCTCTTTAAGTCCAGCAATGACTTTGTCGAGTGACGGCCTTGTTTGTTCAGGACCATGATTTGCAAACCAGGCCTGGAAGTCAACCTGAATGCGAAGTGTACGAAGTTCAGTGCTCAATAAAAGATCTGCTCTGCGAATATTCTCACCGAGCCATCCAGACTAGTAATAGGGTCGCTATTGAGATAGTCCGGAATATATGTCTAATAAGTATGCACTGTCAATGATAGATCAGACGACACAACTTCACTACTCACCTGGTAACCGTTCTTTGCAAAGTCATCCGCCTGGACAGAGAATAATCTCGATATCATATTGACGAAAGGAGAATAATACTACCTACCAAAAGCTAAAATTTACTGATCAGGAACTGTTGACAGCTCATGACAAGAATTGGCTTACACGGGCATTGACAAGCTCTAGACCAAACACATCTGGTAGGAAGAGAACCGCCTTTGAAGTTTCATACTTCCTAGTATGCACAATCAACTCAGTCTCCATGTCTGGATGGCATTTATACACTAACCCAGCCGGTGGGAGAGCAACATATGTCTTGACGCCATTGATTTGCTCAATGGTACCTTAGATCATTAGTCAGAAAATCTGTCGCCTGCGTAGCTTAGATGTCAAAACTCACCTGTAGGCTCGCCTTCGTGGGTGACGCCTCAAATTGTTGATTTGTTAGTGGTAGAATGTAGATGCAAGAGTAGTTGTGAGATTAATTGGCATACCGGTAACACAGTCCTTGCAAAGCGACATGTTGTGAGAAGTGCTAGGATATCGCAACGATGAGGGGCTGGGATTACATGTGTGTATATGCGCGCCATACTTATATTCGAGATCTTTCTCAGCAGTCGGCAACGTGCGCGCTCCTCGCCAATATTGGAATCCAGGCTCTCACCGAAACTTTACGTGCACGACAAATAAGTGATCGGTCAAACTATTAACATTGTCCGATAGGATCGCTATCAAGTGGTATTTTCTTCATTCCTTGCAGTTGAATAGGTACAATGGCAATGCTTAATGGGCCGTACATCTGCCTCAAACTCCCTAAATGATAAGTTTTATTACCCGATCCGATAAAAATGACCTCATAAGTACATTCTCACGGTCGCGATAAAAAAAGCTACAGATTCTCATATTACGCCATTTCCTTCCTTTCAACCGCTCAAAGATGCTTATTGAACCATTCGACAGTGTTCGCGAACGCTTGCTCTTTACCTTTCTTAACTGCAGGATTACTAAGATCCCCACGAACCGCGAATCCATGCTCGCAGCCGTCGAAGTAAGCACGCCAATATGTTTCCGTCTGCGTCTGTCCACCACCAAGGATGTCATCGCCGATCTTTTGACTCTCTTGCGGATATGTAGGGTCGACCTGATCATGCGTGAGACGAATATGGCCACCATTTCATGAAAATGCTTACTTCGCATGAATTAATGAGGAGAGGTATGCCACTTGCTTTGAATTTATTTAAGTCATCAGGTACTTCGAGACGCGACGGATGGGCGACAGCAGCAACCTTGATCATATTGTCGAAGGCCAAATCAAACACGTATCGGGCACCGAAGCAATATCCCGTCGCTGCTATTTTCTCCACGCCACGATCCTTGAGTCCAGCTATGATCTTGTCGATGGGTGGCCGAGTCTGCTCACGCCCATGGTTGGCGAGCCATTTCTCACGATCCACCTGTATCGAGCATACACTAGTGAATTAACGAATATATGGTAGTATGATGGACGTACTGGGACGTTGAGCTTCCTCGCATCTCCGTTAAAGATGTCAGGAATGTATGTCTTTTAACTGTGATAGGCCTCATTGATACAATATAAGCAACAATAGCGAACTACCTGAAGGCCATTTTTCGCAAAATCATCCGCCTGTATAAAATGGATGTCATATATAGAGAGAGAATAGCGTTTGTTGATAATATGAAACTCACAAGAAGCTAGGCAGAACTGTCAGCAATGCATGTATGTGAGAGGCTTTCGATGGAATACTCACCCGGTTATTAACAAGTGGGATGCCGAAAACATCAGTTAGGACGAGGACGGCCTTTGTCTTATCGTAGTCCTTGCTACTCAATAAATCGGAATAGTGAATAGATGCAAAAAGAAGTAATATGAAGAACATACTAACCCAGCTGGAGGCAAGGCGACATATGTCTGTACTCCATTGATGTCTTCAACAGTTCCTGAATCGAGCCAGTGTTCAGTCCCAGGATGGACTCGTATAGCATAGAGCTTACCTGTAGGCTCTCCTTCATGGGTAACACCTAAAGCACCCACCGTTGGTCAAGATACGGACGTGAAGCTCTTATTATCAGCGACGTACCACTAAAACACTCATTAGACATGGACATGGTTGCTAAGTGTGAAGCAGATGGATGCAATAGCTTGAGGCGCTGGTCTGCGACGGATTCTGCCTTATTCTAGCCTTTGCTGGTTGGGACACTCGAATCGAAGAAGTACTGGTACGAAACGAAAAGGTAGATAATGGCTGGGAAGCTATGGGTCTGGTGACAACAATACGTCCTCGAAGTCGCAGAGCCGATACGATTGGGGTGGCAATCTTGAATGCAGTTGTAAGCAGATGATAAGGAAAGGTTTGAATGACAAGCAACATCTTCCAAAGGATGCGTATTTATATTATGGGATAAACAGGCCGTGACCTTTTCGTTAGCCAATAAGAAAACGACTAAAGCCTAGCTGCAGGCCGGGCAGCCCACTGATCGATGACCATTTAGATCAGAAATCGAGATGGAACAACCAGATAATAGTCTTACCTCCACCAGCACTACACCGGGCGAGTACATCGTTCGGTACAAGTGAGGGATTGGCAACAACTTGAACAAGATATCTCGTTCATGAGACTACAGGTCACGTGCATGAACATATTTGCTGCCTATTATTTGCTTTGCAATTCTTTGACAATTTTCTTTTCGCTTCTTTTTAGTTTTTATTAGAACATGCATATGTTCCATGATGACTGTCAATTTCATTTTGCAAATATCTCCTTTGACTGTTTGTATTCAGCAACAACACCTTCGTCAGAAATTGTATTTCTGGGAGATCTGTAGCAGCTGCGGCACATGTAGTTACCGTGCTTGTCGTTTCTTCACAGGTGCTTCTTGAACCAATCAACAGTGTTCACGAACGACTGTTCTTTACCCGCCTTGACTTCCGGTTTGCTAAGGTCGCCACGAACAGCAAATCCATGAACGCAGCCCGGGAAATAAGCACGCTTGTATTTCTCTGTCTCGGTATTTCCATCACCAAGAATATCGTCACCGAGTTTTTGACTCTCAGGGGGATACTGTGAGTCAACCTTTACATAACAACATTCAGGTAAGGAATTTCATATGATAAATATCAAGATGCTCACTTCGCAGGAATTGATAAGTAATGGAACACTAGATATCTTAAATTTCTCTAGGTCCTCGGGTACTTGAAGGAGTGACGGGTGGGAAACGGCGGCAGCTTTGATGACATGGTCAAAAGCGAGATCAAACGTATAGCGTCCTCCAAAGCAATAACCGGTAGCCGCGAAGTTCTTTATTCCACGCTCCTTGAGTGCAGTAACAAGATCGTCAATAATCGGTCTTGTTTGTTCGCGTCCGTGTTTCGCAATCCATGTTGCAAAGTCAAACTTTCCGGACAATGTGTGTCAGTAACTCTAACATGCAAGGGCATGAATCGGCGACATCATACATTTTCGATCGTAACAACTGGGTCCCCATTAAAGAGGTCAGGCATGTAAGTCTGTTTAAGCGTGCAATTAGCGTGAATAGGATACAAGTGAATTTTGCTTTACCTGGAAACCGTTCTTTGCAAAGTCATCGACCTAAATAAGACGGCATCAGTTTCCCAGAGGATTCGCAGGTAGAGTCGGACATACCAACAACTGTTTATTTAAAAATGCATAAGAACTTGATAGGCTTCAAGTGAATAGAGAAATGAATATTCACCTTGTTATTGACAAGTTCGAGGCCGAACCCGTCAGTCAAGAAAAGAATTGCCTTCGTCTTGTCATATTCCTTTCTAAAAGTAATATTCAATAGACAAGATACTAATCAATATAGAAGATGTGTACCAACCCGGCGGGAGGAAGGGATACATAGGTTTTGATGCCATTTATCTCTTCAATTTTACCTTCAATGTACTTTTAAGCATATACTTGACAGAGTGCCGTGCTTTCAAGACTTACCCACAGGCTCGCCCTCGTGCGTAACACCTTATCGATATTTCGGTAGCATGCAGATCAGATTTGGGAGCAATACTTGAACCAGGCTGTATACTTACCGGTAATGCAATCCTTGCAAAGTGACATACTTCAAGGCAATTATGAGATCAAGCAAGCTAGCAGTAGGGGAGGAATAAAGAGCCATGTGAGGGCAGGGAGCTTTTATCTTCTGATCATCGTATGCTCCTCTGCGATGACAGACCCAATATAGAACAGAGCGTCAAAAAGCTGGATCCTGACCAACATGGAGTAAAAGGCATTTCGTAAACGGAACTGATTTGACGCGTGAGCCGTAGACGCGTACTCGTGCCGAGCTAAGAATAGGTACCAGTCGTCCTCTTGTCTGTACTTCTCTTTCACAATCGGTAGAGGGCAAAGTGCCTTTCTACAACAACATGATGCAGTGAGTAGATGCCATTGGATCATTAAAGAGTTGCATGACTTCTTTTTCTATTAAATTCCTAAGGGTCATCACAAGGGTCACGAGACTTACAGGAGGAAACAAACATACACAATCAATGTGATTTAATCATGTCTCAAACTGTCCTATTTTGCGCACATCACTGGTTTAAGAGCCCAATAATCAGTCATCAAGGTCAATATCCGCTGAATCAAATGTTTTAAAGTCTTCCTTGGATGAAGTGCTCAAAGAAAGTGAAGGAACACGAGCCCAATCCATTCCAACAGCATTGCCTTTGCTGTCAATGTCCAAACCAACCGACCAGTCGTCTTCACCTACCACGCTTGAGAACGAAGTACCGTTGGCAGTCATCTGCTCAAGTCGTTCCAAGCATCCAGCACTACACCCTCGCCATCGTACAGGAATACCAGCTTCTCCACCAACTTTGCATCCCGCTACGCGCTTCTCCCATGAAAGTCGTTCCTCAGCGTGCGTCACGAAGACCGGTCTACAATAATTCTCCCCTTGAACATCAAGATGATGTGAAGATGGACATACCGAAAGGCAAGGACGTCGTGCGGTGCAAAGATCAGTTTGTCGTGTTTCTGGTGAATTGGACGGCGCTGCGTTTGATGATTGCAATGACGCAACACTTCCTGGAACGCATGAGGACAATGTTTCACGTAGGCCAGGGGAAATCGAATGGTCCGATTGAATTGGTAAATCATAACAATGCTCTAGGATCGTTTCCTGCCGCCTTGTTCCAGAAACAATCGAAGTCGGGTCGCAAAGGCCATACAGCTCGGCACTCGGAGCAAGAAGAACACGCAACGCAAGCTCGAGTAGAGGCACAAGTGTAAATTTCCGCTCAGTCGGACCGAACCATCGATTCTTGCAAGGTTCCGACTCAACGTATGGGTTCTCCTCAAACGGATTTGGATCAACAGCAAGTTTATCCAGTTTCAAGTTCAAGATTTCGGAAGGTAAAAAGCGCAAATTATTGTTTGCGACGTTCAGCTCCCGTAGGTTATGCAGTTGGCCAATGAGAGGTGGGATTTCTGTGAGACAGTTGCCGCCTGATACGTTTGGAGTGAAAAAAGGTTCAAGGTACATCAACATCGTGAAGACTTACGAAGACTCAGCACTACAAGCGCATTAAGGTTGAAAAGCTCGTTCGGCAACATCGCAATGCTGTTTCTTGCAAGGAACAAGTGGACCTCATCCTCACGTTGACCAAGCTTTCCCGCCCCGAAGACAACTGAATTCGTCGATTTTGAACAAGTCCGACGTGGAACCAATTCACGACCTGAAGATATGTTATCGTGGATGACGACAAGCTTTGACAAGTCGGCAATCTTGGACGGTATATATGTCAAACCCTGACCGCTGCGTTTGTCAATTGAGTTGTTCGATTAGTCAATAGAAAGGAAATTCCAAGGGACAAGGCTCACCTGAGATCAATCTTGCACTCAGCTGAGTCCACCGCTTGCGCAAGTGTCTCTTCCCAAAGCATGTGCTCTGGATCATGAGATGATTTGGAGAGTCCATCTATGACCCCCGGAGATATAGGTTCGCTTCTGCCGTCTGGATATCTGCCTATGGGTGGAATGATACTCTGCATGTAACTGTCGCGTTCATGGAGCCTCGCGTGCTGCCGCATGCTAAACACATCCCGCTCTGGATCCGAATCGCCCCTGTGACGCTTCACTTTGGGACGCGTCGTATCCTTTCCGTATTCTGGAGGACGTTTTACTGCACGCGTTGATGCTGCGTACGGATGCGCGGGTGAGGTCTCGAGTTCTGCTGTGTCCCTTCCCTTACCTTTTGTGTCCACGCGTCGGACACAAGCGGGCGACGCGTTCGTTGATCCTCCGACCTCAGTTTTCGCATCAGTATTGAGGATTTCCTCGTCCGACGCGTCAAGATCGAGTGTGAAGTTGGCCGGCGAGGACGGCGGAGAAGAGTCAACCGCATAGAGGCTGCACGGCGAAGATGGTGGAGAACTAGCATCGAGTCCATCACTGTATTCATAGCCATTTAGAAGAAGCTCAAAGGGTGCTTGGAGTACGTTTGCTGTCATCGTTGGTTTGTGCTAAATGCTGGTATAAAGGAGAGTGGGTATCGCGGTTTGAAGATGAGCCTCGAGGGAGACGGAGCTTGGGACTACCAAAGTTTACGCTAAGAATAGATGACGCCCCATCACGTGAAATTAAACGCGTCTCGTCTCGGAAGCATTTTCTATCAGTTGTATCAGTTGTATCTCGACCACCACAGCATCTGCACGACACCTGGACAACAATCTGACTGGCTGATTATCGTGTGTTCTCCGTGTCGACAAGAACTTTCTTTAATGGAATACTTCAAGAACGAGCGCGTAATATTTGATGCTAATGAAACCACAATTCTATATCCTATGCTGCTGTATGCTACCGATGAAAGTGAGATAAATGCAAAACCGAGAGCGAGGGAAATGATCGTTGGAATGAATATTGGAATGAATGTTGTATTTTCTATGGTTTGTGCTTGCTGCCTACGGAATTAATGAAATAATCGAGGTCAATGTAGGTGATCCAGGACTGTTGATATCTTATGTGCCACCGACTTGCGCGCGACTAGCCGAACTTAACAAGTTCCCTAGGCTCATTATGAGCCAAACGCGGGCACTTTACTTGCAAACTTGCTTCGCGCGCGGATCTGAGGACCCCATCGGAAGAGCTAGAAGTAGCAACACGTTTACAAGTGGGTAAAGGTATCAAGGAAAACAACAAGACGTACGATAAATGGGATAGGCATCATAAGCAAGGCAAGACAGGCAAATAGCGTATTCGCCCATTTGAACGTGAGTGCATTGTACATCTGTATTGTGAAAAGCGGAAAAATTGTTGCTGCCAGGTTGCCTAGAAAGAGGCGTGTCAGGCCAGTAGAAGAGCATAGCCGAATAGACCTACGGCTCAGACTCTGTCCTGCCAAAGCAGAGGACGCAAATGGACCGTAACTGCGTTCCGATGGTAAGTGTTCAGTCCAACAAATGGAGTTGATTAGTCTTACCAATCGGCAAGGTATGTAAAGACTGCGAGATAAATCATAAAGATTGACCATATGCATAGCTAAACGAATCATAACCCTAGTCAACAGCCATAAATATGCAAAAAAATGTGACTTACGGTGATCGCGATGCACATTGCGATCCAGTGTACATGTGCCAGGGACGTCCAGGCATATATAAACATTGACGCAGGAAAGAGTACACCTGCCGCACACGAGGAGTACAATCGTGCCTCGTGTCCTCGGGACTCAAATTTCTTTCTATAGTCGAATAGCATAAATTCAATGTGAGAAATTATCGAGCAATCGGATTTATGGTACTAACGCGTATATTTTCTCCTGGTAGAAAACGTTCGTAAAATATCCAAAGACCGATCCGATTCTTCCCCGAAAATGTCAGCCGATGTCCTTTTTATAGCTCAAAGAGTGGATGACATACAGGATCGTTACATATACAGTACCGACTTCTCCGATGTTGAAGTGGTGTAGCTGCTCAAATGCTGGTGCAATTGACCTGTACCGACTGTTAACGATCGAATATGCGTTTGTTGCGAAGGAGTACTAACTCGAGAAATACATATAGAATGCCCCACGCGAAGCCGGCCCATAACTGCATGGCATGGTAAGCAATGGGCATTATGCAACACATTAGGTTTGCTTACGCTAAATGAGGTAACGACAGGTTCTGTGACTAACAGATCTATCGAAACTGTCAGAACGGCGCTTCGGGAAGGACTTAACTGGCGCAACACTAACGGACAGGCCTGGTACAGGAAACCAGGATCAAAGAGCGCAAGCTTCCTCGTTCATCTTCAATGCGAGCCCGATAGCGATTGTCCCCAGTCTCTTTCCGAATCTTCCTTGCAAGCCTCGTCAAAAGCACTGATGATCGCGTTTCCTTCATGATCAAGACCACAGCTACAAACATCACGCCTGTCACCCTGTTAATGCGATAAATTAGGTTGACGGTTGACTAAAAGCTCCTTTGTTCGTCCCAAATACTCACATTAAATGGATCCATTGTATCCAACGCCACTCCAGATGTCTATTCATTTCGATCCAGCCAGCGAATACAGGGCCAGTACCTGTGGAACTTACGGCAGCTATCGAAAATACTGCCATTGGCAGACCTCGTCTGGATGACTACTGTCAGCGGCTGTCTTCAATTATACTAGCGGATGTATCTACTCATGTGGAGCCCAAATATCCGCTACGGTACCTCCGACCATCGTTGAGCCAGTAGAACCCGCGGCTCCGGCGATGAATCGTAAGACAATGACCGTCTGAATATTTTTAGCTCTGGTTTTTCCGGGTATGGCATTAATCAAGGCACATCAAATTTCACGAAGGAGACTACTGACAGGGCTACACCGATATGTGACAAGAGCAGGATAAACGTTGTAACGACATAGAGCGGCTGGCGACCGAGTTCTTCGCTAAGTGGGGCAAGGACGAGAGGCACGACAGCAAATCCTAGTGCATACACACTGAGCCCGACACTTGCTTGAAGTTGTGTACAATTCAAGTCCCGGATCATTGAGGCACTTCCTATCGAGTAGGTAGAAGCCGCGGCCGCTAAGTAATGGGGAAGATTAGGGCATATATATCAAAAGAAGCAGTTTGATGGCGCGCCTACCAACAAGTCCCGTTAAGCCAGAAGCAACGATGGTGATGGCCCATTTTCGTGCCCGTGAGTAATTCTCCGGGTTGCGAGGATCCCTTTCCTCCCAATCAACCTGTGCTGCTGTCAAGGATGTACTATTCCCCAAGGTTCAAAGATACCTACATATAGTATTTCCTCCGATTCAGTGGAACGGGTGTTTATAGCGGCACTAGCATCTTTCTCTTTCTTGAGGTTGTCATCTCCTTGGGGCTCCTTTGATTGGGGCTCCTTTGATTGCTGCTCCTTTGACTGCTTCCTGTGCTGGTCGTGGGAACGCTCAAGCTCTATAGACAAGGCTCTGACTACGATCTGTGAAAAGCTTTCCTCAAGTTCTCGAGGAGACGGTCGCGAATCCAAGCTCAGTCGCGCATCAACAATTTCATGGACAGAATTAACACGTTGGATTGCAAGGTGCTCGAAAGGTGTTTCATGCTCGTAGGGTGTCTCATGCTCGTGCTCGCCCGCGAGCGTTCGACTCGCAGCACTGCCTGGAGTATCAGCCATGATAAGGGAGAGGGGGGGGAGAAAAATGTTTGAGCTAGTTAGCGATCACAACTATATATATAAGCATAGCAAATTACCGGAATTCCGTGGTTTTAGAAATTCATTTTCCGGAGATCAATAGAGGCGAAGTCAAAGATCTGAGTCACGTAAAACGTTGGCACAAATTTTTATCATCGTAATAGCATTAACTACTTTCCAAGAAAGTAGTTAGCCACTCATAACACGTTCCAATGGTGTAGTCCTCGTGTTCTGCAAGCCATCCCGGATCGCCATTGGCCTTCTCTGAATCCGTAATTCAGTCCACACGAAAGGAAGATGAAGAATCCACAAAATGGGCATCATGGGAATTCACGGGGTGAAACGCATGGCTTTGAGTGCTTTCCTAATGACTGTTATGTGTCCCGATTTGTCCGTGATCTCGGCTGATAAAATTAGCCCTGTGAAACATGCAACTGGGTAGTAGTTTTTCTCCGTTAAACATTTGACAGAATCGGAAATATCGGACAGAGCTTAGCAACAGAGGTCGAGATCTTGGACCCTCGACCAGACCTTAAGTGGAACAGATTTTGCACTTCCGTACTCGGCATTAGAGTAAACTGGCAGCGGCGTTTTTGACGCTCAAACGTCAACGTCAATCAAGTCCCGCCCAAACTTTAATAAGTCTTGACCGATCTCACATGTAGCCAGTTTATATAATTGATGGATGGCTATGCAAAACTTTATCGTATGGATTAAATTTCAAGGCGCTTGCTGAGGACATTCAATAATGTTAATTTGCACAATTACTGGCGCATGTAACATTCTTTTTTACATGATATATATACGGTATACCTTACGCGTTTCATCTTACATCCAATCCCCTTCTTGATGCCTAAAGCCAAGAATTTAGTCAAGAGAATAGATCCCTACGGTTTCGAGTGAACAGTACCAACTTATGTAAAGTGGTCTGCTTATCAGCAGGCTGCTAATATTATGCGATTAGTAGCACAGCATTATTATTTTATCAGATGGGCCAGATTCTGGCCAGGAATGCCCATTGCCAATTTACTCTATTTGGATGTGATCGACGCCGCGAAGGGCTGCTCCTGCATTTGTGCGTTCACAGTGTACACTGTACACATATCTACTTACAGTGGCCATGATTCACAACTTCTCTGCTCATATGCTTCTTATCTCCCATAGGCTACCTTCTGGAGTAACACTCTCTGCCAGACGACGTGTATTCACGCACAATTAGGTCACTTTCTCTCACACTCAAATACTAATGAGCCGACTGCCCCGTTAGTGCGTAACACAATGCATTTGAAATGCTTCGACCTCCCATGGGTAGTGTTGCACTCTCAACATGCCACTCATCGCAGTTAATGAACAGGGAGATAGTCTCTCCTATGAAGAATCAGGCACTCCAGCTAATTCAGATGATCTTTACACGACTTTGATTATCGTTCACGGGACTGCTTTTCATGGACGTGAGTGCTACTATACACGGTTCCACTCATATTAGTGCTTACGAATAAACCCTTAGAATGCTTCAAGCGCCTCCTCCCACTTGCTCCTCATCACCAAATCCGACTTGTACTGGTAAATAGGCGCGATTATCCTGGGTCAACACCCTATACAGAAGAAGACATTGATAAGATCAGGGTCGACAGCGCCGAAACACATGCCGAATTTGCGAAAGCTAGAGCTGCGGAGTTTGCACGGTTCATCAGGACTTTCGTAGAGAAGGAGAACGTTCCCAAGGCATCGGCCGATTGGAAACGTGGTGGAGTTGTCCTTTTGGCCTGGTCTTCTGGAAACAGTTATACTCTTCCGCTGCTATCTTACATTGACTCCGTCCCGGGAGATACGAGGGAGATACTCTCGCAATACCTAAGATCCCATGTGATTTTTGGTAAGTTGTTTTGTGTCAACAGCATTAAAAGTATTGTCATAATTGTCATAATTCTATTTCACTAAGACGCCCCAAGTTGGATCCTCGGCCTTACACCCAACACCGCCGGTTTCGGAGTTCTCACCAACAAATCCGTATCTTTAGAAGGACGAGCGAACAGCTTCAGCGAATTTGTATCTTCGTACTATACCCACAAGAGTCTCACTTCGCGTAAATTTGAGGATCTACAGGTCTATCCGGTTGAAGGACCTCGCTCTAAGAAGAGTACAACTTCACGCATGTCACCTGAAGAGCTACGCGAGACGACATGCTATGAGGCTGTTGCACGCAGTGAAATCGGCGCCCGTACAGGAAATCCAGCTATCTACGCTGAACGGATCAGACGGGCTCTATTTGATGACGAGCTTGCTAAGTATTTGCCGCGGTGCAGTGTTAATGTCGTTTGGTGCGAGTATTCGGCATGGCCTTGTATTGATAACACGTGGGGACTTCAAGCGGCTCGGGAGAAGGCAGATAAGCAGGGCATTGTTGGAAGGCCTTTGAGGTTCTTCATGATGCCTGGAGTGAACCATTTCGTGAGTATATTCGCGAATTCCCTGTCGAGAGTTTGTGAATTTATGGATTCCTATGTAGCCACATTAGGACGAACCGGAGATGACAATTAAGTTCTTTGCAGATACTATAAATGATTGATATACGAAATACTGTACTAGGAAAGGTGATGAGGGGGTAAGTTCGGTAAAGTAAATGATTCAAAGGATCAACACTTCGGATAGCAAGGTACTCGAAAGATGTCTCATGCTTGTCTGCAAGCTTTCAACTCACTACACTACCTGGAATATCAGTCATGACAGGGGGGAAGGGAAGAAGTGTTCGGATTGGATAGTACTTACTACAGTAGATATGCATAGCGAATTGCTGAGATTATATAGTTTAGTAATACTTTTTTCCAGGAGATCAATTGGACAAAGAATTGAGTCATATAAAATGTTGGAACCAGTTAATATCGATATAATAGCGTTAACCATGTTCCGAGCAATGATTAGGCGCTCATGGCAAATTCCTAAGGTTTACTCCCCGTATCCCGGAAGCCGTTCTGAGTCGTCATAGGCCTTCCTTGAATTCGCAATTCAAATCATGTAAAAGAAGATGAACTCACAGCATGGCATCATGGGGACGCACTTGACAAAAGGCGTGTTTTCCGGTCCTTTTCTAATAATCATTATTTAAACCGACCTGTCCGTGATCTTGGCCGATAAGATTTGCCCTTTGAGATATGTAATTGGGTAGCAGCTTTCCCGGTAAACATCGGACAGAGTTTGGCAGCAAAGTTTAGAATCTCCAAAGCACATTGCACAAGCTTATGCGAAACAGATGCCCTCGCTGACATTTCGAAGTGATCGACGGCGCGGAACTTGCAATGCTGCTTCTGGCTGTTTACATCCGCTCATTGTTGTCACGAACTACGGGTACTCTGTCTTGTACTTATCGTCTCCTATTAGATCACGCTTGAGAGTAATATTCTCTGTCTGGGGATGTGTACACATCCACAAATGGTTCACCATCTCTCACACTCGAATACTAATGAGCTGGATGCCTCGTTAGTGAATGGCACAGTGCATTTGAACTTCTTGGACTTCCCATGGGTAGAGTGGCACTTTCAACATGCCGCTCATCGCTGTCAACGACCAGGGAGATAGTCTCTTCTATGAGGAATCGGGTCCCCCAGCTAAAACAGGAGATCTGTACACGACTTTGATTATTGTTCATGGGACTGCTTTTCATGGAGGTAAGTGTCCCTATCAATACATTTTTTTAATAGTTGTGCTTACAAATATACACTCAGAGTGCTTTAGACGTCTCCTCCCACTTGCCCCTCAACACCAAATCCGTCTTGTTCTGGTAAATAGGCGCGATTATCCTGGATCAACGCCCTATACAGAAGAAGACCTCGAGAAGATTAGGGTCGACAATGCTGAAACGCATGATCAATTTGCGAAAGCAAGGGCCGTGGAGTTCGCGCAGTTTATCAAGACATTTGTGGAGAATGAGGATGTTCCCAAGGCATCGTCTGATTGGAAACGCGGTGGAGTTGTCCTTTTGGCATGGTCTTCTGGAAACAGCTACACTCTGCCGCTGTTGTCCTACATTGACGCCATCCCGATAGATACGAGGGAGATCATTTCGCAATATCTAAGATCCCATGTAATGTTTGGTAAGTAATAATTACCAGCAGTGAACGGGCGTTTAAACTGACCTCATGATTTTACTTTCTCCAAGACGCCCCACGCTGGATACTTGGTCTTCCATCCAACACCGCGGGCTTTGGAGTTCTCACAGACAAAACTCTATCACTTGAAGAACGTGCGAACAGCTTCAGCGAATGGGTCTCCTCATACTATACCCACAAGAGTCTCACTTCGCGCAAATTTGAGGATCTACAAGTCTATCCAGTCGAAGGGCCTGGCTCTAAGAGGAGTACAACTTCACGCATGTCACCTGAAGAGCTACGTGAAACGACGTGTTACGAGGCTGTTGCACGCAGTGAAATTGGCGCCCGCACAGGAAGTCCTGCTATCTACGCTGAACGGATCAGACGGGCACTATTCAATGATGAGCTCGCTAAGTATTTGCCGCGGTGCGGGGTTGATGTTGTTTGGTGTGAGAATTCGATATGGGCTTGTATTGATTGCATGTGGGGTCTGCAAGCGGCGCGGGAGAAGGCGGATGACCAGGGAATTGTTGGAAGGCCTTTGAGGTTCTTCATGATGCCTGGAGTGAACCATTTCGTGAGTACATTTGCAATTCTCCGTGGGCCGGTGCATTTACGGGTTTCTATTCAGCCACATTGGGACGATCCAGAGATGACGATTAAGTTCTTTGCGGATATAATCAATGGTTGATACTCGAGATATTACGAAAGGTGACGAGGGGGCGAAGTATAGTAACGCAGATATGATTTAAGAGAACTGTAATCCCGGCTGATTTGACAATGAGAATTGAGTCTTTGAGATGCCGATGGACACCTTGTTTCAGCCACACTTGGGCGGTACTCAGGAGTCAGGAGACAGTTGAGACCCTTAAGGAGCTACTCAGTTTCTGCCTTGTTATGCATGAAATAGTTTAGAGAAATTATGAATAGCAACGCTTTTAAAGCCGTGAGCTGTAGTATTGAGAGTGAGTCTCAGGCACGGGAGGTGGACACGAGACCGCGTCAGAAGCACGTGACGGTTCAATAAACGCGTTTCGGCCCGACACTCTTCCTGCTCGATGTCCATTACAGTCGTTCAGTGAAACTTAAGCTCGCTTCCAAGTGATCAACGACCTTCCATGAGCCAGAAATGACCTATTTTCCATTCACTTTCCTCTTCAACGTCCCCGGCTTATCTAACCCGTTTGCTTCGTCGGCACCAGCCTCCTCCGAGGCCGAGATTGGCAGTCACGAGCAATGCAGCCAGGCTCAGACCGACACTAAACGCCTGAAACGGAATTATGATGAGAGTAGTGCTCAGACTAGCTCGGGCCCTGCCCCTGCTTATCGGAGACATCGTCCACCGTCTGGCCCGCCTCCTGCCCGGCTAGTTCGCAAGAGGGGATGGCAGCCTTCTTCTCCTGAACCTTCCCAAGCCACCATCATCGCTCCCTCCACCACTGGCATATTCGACATTGTGCCAAAGCGTCCAGACATGGCGAACGCACAGATCAAAGGCGACGACGTTGAAGTTGGTGAGTGTTCTACGTCCACGTTGTTCTCGCTTAGATAACTTTCATATCTCGGTTGACATCATCCAATTGTCGACGGTGTTTGTACACCATGCCGCACGTCTATTTGCTTTGTATGAATGCTGCGTACACATACCCTTTATCCACATTCCTTTGGCCTACTACCATGCTACTCAACTACGCTCTTTTCGTTATCATCGTTTCCAACTTTCCTTTATCGCTATTGTCCATATGTATCCTGGTGTTCATAGTCCTTGTTTTACCAGAACTCCCGCCTTCGAAGAGGCGCAAGGGTCTTACCGAGACAGTCATTTCCGCCGCCTTCAATACTGCCCTAGTTGGCGCGGCCGTTGGTCTCACAGTGTTTAGAATGTGAGCTTCTACTCAAACTATTTGTCTACCCAATTACTAATTATCGATCTAGGTGGAAGGACAGAGGGAAGGAGACTGAGCAAGTGCAATCACCGCCTCCTCCATACGAAGAAGAATGGGCGCCTACCCGAGTGAGTCGACTTATTTCTGGTTATTAACAATTTGGCTAACGCGATTGTCAGCGCGGTATATCGGAATCGGGGTCAGAGACGACTCGATCGACCGTTTCTCGCGCAAACAAGGCGCATGGTACCCCTTCACATAAACGGCATACAGGCTCCGTTCGTCATCGACAAAAGGTTACCAGAAAGGCGAACTCTGCTAGGAAAGACAGGGAGGTTTCCCCGAGAGTCTATCCCTATGCTCAGCAAGACGGTTTTTCCTCCGTACGTAACTCCAGCGCAAAAGTGGACGAGTTAGACGAGGTATGTGCATCAGCTAAAATTCCGAGGAGTTGTCACTAACAAAGCGACAGATGGACTGGATAGGCGATAGACTTGCTCAGCTTATTGAGGAAGGGAAGCGTGCGCTCGGAACGGAAATAGTCGTTGAAAGCGAGGCACCCGAGGATGAAATTGACGATGGCAGCGGAAATTGGGTGGAGGAAGATTCGGAAGAGCTTTCGTCCTTTACTTCTTCCTCCCGGCGGGAAATCCCAATGAGTCATCCTAAACGCTCTTGCGCATATAGTGTCCCTGCATCATCGACTCCTCGCCGTACCGCTCTCTCACATTCTCGCTTTCATTCCGATGACTTGACCGCGAGTCCCATGTCAATACCCAATCAATCGACAGACTCCGCGTTTGAATCCAGTGCTGGTTCGACTTCCTTTCTCTCTAGGACATACGAAGCTGAAAGCCCGTCAATCCGCGACTCGATGGAACGTGCTCGTGCCGCATACCTCCAAAAACGCGGTCTGGCGCTCGACAAGCAATGAGACGATTCTTCCTTTCCTAGATTCTCTCAATCCCGACTTTTTGGCTATTTTATTTTTCGTCGTTCTGCAAGCTTTATTTTATTAATACGCATCGCATTGCTATGACCCACAGGTAGACTTTTATTTTCGGTTACTTTCTAAAATCCGCAATCCTATGGTATTGTTGCTATATCCGCTATGCCCGCTATGACCGTCATGCCCTTTCTTCATTCTTGATGTTCGGGACTACGGAGTCGACGCTGTTTAATTTATTATGTAGTGTAGCTTTTCTTTCTTCCACGGTCTGTATTATTTTTCGTTGTTTGTCTTTATACTGGTGTAGACGATTTCGCATTTGGGTACGAGTAATAAATAATGTATTAGTGAGTTGGTATTTGTGATGTCTGAAATAAGCGGAGTACTAGTAGTGCATAGGCGGAGTGGATTTCGTTGATTCCGGCGATCAGCTGTTTGCCTGAGCACAGCTCTGTTGTCCAGCGCTGACTCTGTACGTAGAGACACTTGGCGCGCTTGGTTCTTTGACAACGACCTGAGACCTACTGCGAGACAGTAGGGGCCCAGTTCAGTTGAGACTACCGTTTTGTGTCTTGAGCACTGCCGTCGAAGTCGTTCACGTAACTTGGCTTGAAGGCTTCGTACGTACATTGCTGTACTCTGCGTTGTCTAGCACGCGCCCAACGGTACTGCAATTGACACCTCGCCTCATCACTACTACACAGGGTAGCTAAGTTTACCCCTCTACACCAGACCTGTCTGTCTAAGGCTTGTAGTTGACGCGCAATGGCCACCATCTCAACAGTCCTGCGTAACTTCCGAGAGCCAACACGCGAGGAGCTCACGCGTATCTTCTTCTCTCTTCCACCTGATGACGTTGAATCAGTATCGAATGGTTCGTCCTCGAAGAATGGTACGAATGGGAAGGCTGGGGAGAAATTGAATTTGGGAGGGGTGCCCGCGACGACACCGGAAGAACGCGGAGAGATGGAGATCAATGCCGTGTTGAGTCTTGGGGAGGAGGGTGTGGAGGATTCATATGTGCGTGTCATTCTTTGCCTTTTGATGCTTCGATGGGGTGTATCGAGTTTCAAGCTAAATATTTGTTACGATAGGCTGGGAAGTTGTACCTACTTCCACCATTCTTAACGTTCGCGTCGCTTGATCGGAAGAGCGTACGCTTTACGCTCCCGTTGTGTATCGTACGTCGTGTTGAGCGGCTTAATACGCGCACGGGTGTCTTTGCACTCAGTCTGCTGGTATGGCACGGGATGAAAATCGTATGTTCTTCATTAACTACATGTATCCTTTCAAGCTTTTGACAGGGTAATACGTATTAACTTGTATGTTGTGTAATTCAACCAGGTCATACAATTGACGGCTCTCCGTCCAACCGCAGACCTCTTCTGCGCCCTACTCCGCGACGCACTAAAGAAACAACTCGAGCGCGGCCAGATGAAAGCGATGAAAGCCTTCGTCAAGACGTGTTATTCGGAGGAGTTATTGTCTGCTGGTGGTGCGCCTGATGTCGATCAGGAGAAAGCCGCTGCGGATGCGAGTCAGTCTCCGCAGAGCGATACTGGTGGTGCTGGAGATGTTAAAGTTCAGGATGGAGAACCAAAGTTCCATGGAGGGCTTGGGTTAAAGTTTAAGTTCCCTGGTGATCCTAAGAAGTGCGTGCGCTCCTGCCTTGTAAAAAGAAAAGAACCTCAACTTACGTATTTTTGTCTACCAGGCTCCGGGAGGCTTCGAAGATTAAACTCTGGACACAGTACCTCCGATGTGAGCTAGAAATTCAATAACATCTGTCTACAATTACCTATACCATCTTGTAGCCCACGGGAGGAGCCTCTCACTCCTTCGATACCCTCAATTCACGCGTCTAGTCCAAGTCGGCCTGCCAAATCGCCTTCGGGGCGAAATATGGGAAACACTTTCCGGATCTCTATACCTCCGTTTCGCTAATCCAGGACTGTACCAGAAGATTCTTGATGACAACAAGGATAGGACCACGGCGAGTATGGATGATATTGAGAAGGATTTGCATAGGAGCTTGCCAGAGTATTCGGCGTATCAGAGCGAGGTGTGTTTTCCAACCGTTAATGAGACTGTTATGAAAGGCTCTAATGGAATTGACATAGGTTGGTATATCGACTTTACGACGCGTGTTAACTGCATATAGCTTCAGAAATCCGGAGCTTGGATATTGTCAGGTACGTACACTTTTGTGTGTCTCGACTTTACCTATGGCTGACAATGATCTGTATCTCGTTAGGCTATGAATATTCTCGCAGCTGCGATTTTAATGTACGCACATCTTTTAGCCACTCTGATTGAGAATTCACGCTTAACCAAATGCCTTCAAAGATACATGTCCGAGGAGCAAGCATTCTGGTTACTCGAAGTCCTCTGCGTAAGGCTTCTTCCCGGATACTACAGCCCATCAATGCACGGGACTCTTCTAGACCAACGTGTATTCGAGTCGCTGGTGCAGAGATGCCTGCCCATGATCCATGATCATTTCCATGCAGTCGACGTTCAATTGTCTGTCGCGTCTTTGCCTTGGTTTTTGAGTTTGTATGTTATTCCGTTTGGGAGAAGTTTGAAACTTAATCGCTAATGAATTCCTGCCTATAGATACATCAATAGCATGCCTATGATCTTCGCATTCCGGATTGTGGACTGCTTCTTCTGTATGGGTCCGAAAGTATTGTTCCAGATCGGGTATGTCGATTCAATTTTCAAAGAAGTCTGTGTTGTCTGACTCATTTTTAAATAGGCTTGGTAAGAATGATTGGTGAATTTGTTTTTAATATTTTAGCTGATTTGGCATAGCTATACTGAAAATCAACGGAGAGGCCTTGCTTGAGATACAAGATGATGGTCAATTCATTAGGTACGACAACTCTTCACAGATAAAGTACAGGAAACTTAATAGAGTATAGCTTGATGCGCGACTACTTCGCTTCACTCGGCGACTCTGCTCATCCAGAGTCATCCGACCCACGTATGCGGGCTATCACACGCTTCCAAGAGCTCTTACTCGTCGCTTTCCGCGAGTTCTCCGTCATCACCGACGAGACCATCCAATCCGAACGACGAAAATTCCGCGGCGAGATTATCCGAAGCATCGAATCCTTTGCAAAGCGCTCGGCGCTTCGCAGTCTTAGACGAACAGGACGTTTCAACAAGGAACAATTAGGATTGATCTATGATGCGCTGTTCAAGGCGATTTGCATTGAGCCTGCTGTTGTTAATGAGAAGATTCCGACTATGCTTTTGAATACGGAGTTGAGCGAGGAACAGCAGAAGCAGGAGACGAGGATTGGGTTGAAGACGTTTAAGTTGTTCTTGAGTGAGATATGTACTTGGGCGAGGGATGATAAGATTATTTTGAATGGGTTCCAGGTAAGGATCCAGATTATTTAATTTACTTTCCTTTCATGACTGACATCGGTGAAAGGAACGCATTGATCGAGAAATTGCGGATCACGAGCTCATTGATCGTCTCTTTTTCTTCTGGGATAGTTCATGTCGTGGTACGCTGTCGCTACAGGTGAGAATTTTGTAACGAATGGTGGTTTGATATTTACTCTACAATTACTAGGATATTGTAGATGGTCTGGATGGCGTCATGTTCAACGACCTCATGGAGAACATCGAATGGTTCTTCAATCTGCATGACAAGGACAAGGACGGCTCTTTGACGAAAGACGAATTGCTAAATTTATCCGAATCACTGCTGGTCAGTTCTCTTGCATATATATCTATTCTAACAACAAAACTGACATTAATGTGTTAACTTCAGTTCATCTTCCGATTTGAAGTTGGCGATGCTTATTTGGGAGCTGTGAGCCGGTTCATGACGAATGCATTTGAGTATGGCGACGCGTTGTTACCAAGGGTCGAGGGCGAAGATGAAACAAAGACTCCGCCCATTGCGAACAACCAGCCTTATTTGAACCTTGCTACGTGAGTATCATACATTTTTCCTATACGACTAATTAACATGGCAAACTAATTCGTACGAAATCAAAGGTTCCGGATGGTTGTTCTCGCTGACGAGATTCTCGAATCTTTCTTCCAAACTGACCTATCTGCATCATTCCAACTTGAGAACCTCTCAGTCGAAGTACCTCTTCCACAGTCGAACAGTGGCTTCCTTGGTGGTCTTATCTCGAGCATCGTCACGGACGACAACAAGAAAATCTTTAACCGGTTCACGGATGAAATTGGGAAGACCATTGGAAGGCACCAGGTAAGAATACCTCCTCGAAGTCCGTCGATCGTGTATTGGTCGTTAACTGGCATTCTTCGTTTGGTAAATAGGTTATTCACAAGCCATCGATTGGTCGACAGCAGCAATTACAAGAACCAAAAGCACGCGAATCCCTGCTCACCCCATCCGTGCGTCGCTCAACGTCCCGCTCAAGTCTCACAACAACCGAAACCGCCACCACCTCCACACTCGCACCGTCCTCCTCCTCTTCGCTCGACATCAACAAGGAAGTTCCGCCTCCTCCGTCTTCATCGACATCGACAGAACTACTTTCGCCATTACCGCATATTACGGCTGCGAACGCAGCACTGATGGAGCGTCCGGCTTTCGCGATTGACGATGCGAAGGATGAGGATGACGACGATGAGGAAGGGGACGAGAACTTTGGGATTGGTGGGGATGATGATGAGGTTATGGATGAAGTTGATGCGTTCCTCGAGGCGCATGATTCGGGGCTATCGGCAGCGGATCAAGAGCTTGCTAAAGGTGAGATAGATATTTATTCGTGACTTATGACGACCTCTTCTTATTCGTTCGTCGCTGACCATCTTATCTGTTCCCTGTAGATCTTGCTAAAGCCCCTCCTATGAAGTAGTAGTATAAGAAGAAGTGGACGGTTTCCCCAAACCTTTGATATTATCGCAGTAATCCAGACCTTTGTATCGTTTGTAACATCATTAGATTGCACGTTTGTCAATTAATTGTTGCTGGACCCTTTTTGCACGATAAATGGTGTAAGGGGAGCGTAAGTCGCTAGCTTGAAAAAAAAAAATTATACATTGAATCAACACATGAAACAGCTCACAGCATCAGCGAGGACTACAATTGCATGACAGTTATTGCACAAAAGAATAAATGAATCTAATCTTATATTCTGATCATTCACGTCCGCCCAGACGAAATCCTAAAGATACATTTTATGCGTTTTGGTTCCTCAAACTATTTCCAGACTACGGAGAACCGCGCCACTGTCTAATGATGGAACAGCCTAAGGTTCGTATGAGCAAATACAATCCCATGCTCATCCGCTGCCTTGATACATTCTTCATCCATCACGCTGCCAGAGGGAGCAGCGAGGTACTTCACTCCACTCCTCCTTGCTCGATGCACATTATCCGGGAACGGGAAGAACGCATCACTCGAGCACGCTACACCGTCCATCTTCTTCAAATGTTCCTCTCTCTCCTCTTTACTCAGCTCTTTCGGCACTTCCGTAAAGAGTCCTTCCCACTGAGCGCGTTCACCGCCTTCGAGTGTTTCACCACCGACGAACAGGTCGATCGCGTTGGCTTTCTCGGCGCGTTTGACTCCGGGCTTGAAGGGGAGGGAGAGGATACGTGGATGGTGACGGAGCCACCATAAGTCAGCTTTCGTCCCTGCGAGACGAGTACAGTGGATTCGGGATTGCTGGCCGGCGCCGAGACCGATGATTGCGCCGCGTAGGGCGTAGGCAACGCTGTTGGATTGTGTGTACTTGAGTGCGAGGGTTGCGACGATTAGGTCTGTGCTTGCTGATTCTGGGAGCTAAGTAAAGTAAAAACGTACGCATATAATCAGTTCACAGCAACAAAACTTTGTAATTATTTGCGGGATGAAAAACTTACCTCTTTGTTCTTGGAAACGATATTCTTAAACAACCCCGGATCGATCTTTGCATCGTTCCGACGCTGCTGTAGATGAACGCCATACACTTGACGTGTTTCAATCTCTCCCGGTTTGTAATTTGGATTAATCTGCAAAACGCAGTATTTCCCGCCTTTCTTCTTTGCGAGGACCTCGAGGGCCTCGCCAGCATAGCCCGGTGCGATGACACCGTCGGAGACTTCGCGTGAGATGATACGCGCGGTTGCGAGGTCGCAAGGAGCGGAGAGGGCGATGAAGTCGCCGAATGAGGACATGCGGTCTGCACCTACAGATTCATGAGATAAGCCTTTCCTTATTTTAAGATTATCGTGAAGGGTGATTACCTCGTGCGCGAGCATAAGCACACGCGAGAGGCGTCAGTGGCTCTTTCAAATCATCAACGCCATAAACTTGTTTTTCCGTGTCGTTCAGTTCTATGCCTACAGCTGCACCTGCAGGTGAGACATGCTTGAAAGATGCGGCAGCGGGAAGAGCGAGGGCTTCCTGCAATTCTGACACAAGCGCATAGGAATTGAGTGCATCGAGGAGATTTATGTACCCCAGTGAACCGACAAGGGCTAAGTACCTGTTAGACTATATGCGTCATCGATACTTCACGCAATCAAGAACATACCCTTGAAAGGAAGCTCGCCCTCCTTGACATACGCCTGAGCTGGAGCCTGGTGTGGATTCGCACCATACCGAAGTGGAATACGCTGCACAGGTCCTACAAGAACCTCTCCGGGACTCGCGTATTGCTCCCGGAAGTACCCCGAAATAGCATCGTCATACGTAGCCGTCATCTCAAATGCCTTCAACGCAAGCTTACTCCTTAGCTTCTGGCCCTCTTTCTCAGCGAGTGCTGTTCCAGCCGTGAGTGCATCAAGGAATGGCGCATAATCAGACGGATCTGAAAGCACTGCGACACGTGAATGGTTCTTGGCAGCTGCACGAAGAAGTGTGACACCTCCGATATCAATTTCCTCTACTGCGCCTGCGAGCGTGCAGTTTGGCGCGGCGATAGTCTGAGCGAAGGGGTAGAGGTTGCAGACGACGATAGAGATGGGTGCAATACCCTGTGCTGAGAGGTCTTGTTCGTCAGAGGGGATGGAGCGTGCAAGAATACCTAGATGGATATCAGTCTGTCAGACACTGAAGCATCTTATAAGAGTTGAGTATATGCGTACCACCGTGAACTGCAGGATGCAATGTCTTCACTCGTCCACCAAGCATCTCCGGTGCCTTCGTAATATCCGATACATCCCTGCTCTTCATCTGAGCTAAGAAAATTTACCACGGAGAGGCGAACGTACTTTATTGGAATGCCAGCATCTCTGATTTTCTTTGCTGTCCCGCCAGAACCAAGGAGCTGCACTCCAGCTTTTTGAAGGCCTTCTGCTAACTCGAGCAGACCTGTCTTATCATACACAGACAACAAAGCTTTGCAGATCTCATTTAAGACTCATTTCTATTCTCAAATTTGTCTGTGAACTCACCGATCGGAGGCTGAGATGCCATGATGAATGATTTAGAGACACTTTTAGTGCTGATAATTTTTCAATAGAGATTCCATACACGCGCTGCACGTGTCAGATGCGTCCCTGACGCGTTTCGGAGTTTGAAATGTTAAATGACGCGTTTTCTCACGTACAATTGGAAATATGCTATATACCCTATAGATGGCGAGGTCGTACAAAATAGACTAACATGTCAAGAAGTGAAAAGAGTTCTACGGAACCCAAAAATGCGGGTGTTTCTTTAGAACGACAGAAAATTGCGATGAAGGATTAAATTCCTTTCCTGCCTTGAGCATTTCCAGCTTCCTCTCCCGTAATGTCTACCGTCTGCCCCGGATATTTGGCTTTCTTTTCCATTTCAGAAGCCCAAAGCGCAGCACCTACGGTCGAGGTGAAAGTGAAGAATATCGATGCGACGGGAATGAGATTCATGATCATAGCCATCGTACCAAATCTAAACAAGTAAAACAGTTTAGCTTTTGTCCCTCGGCTTTTCACTGAGTAATTCGAAGCAGCACTGACGCGACATAACCACCTTTGTTTTCCTTTATGAAGTACTCTCTGCGGGCGTCATCGAATTCCTTGAGCTGATAATATCGTGCATGGTAGCTCGGGGCTATTTTTCGACCTTGAAGGATCAAGAAGACGGCCGTTCCGACAACAGGGATCAGGTTGAGCGGAAGCATAAACAGATATTGTGCAATTCCAGCGGGAGAGAATCTCAACCGAGAGTCAGCACGACTTCATCATGAAAAGTAAGATTATTCACTTTTGCAGCGGCTTCGTGAGCATCTTCCCAAGCTTCTTTGCCCCCTCGGATTTCTTGCCAGGACGCACCTCTCTGCCCCGAGAAACAAGTGCTTCTTGACCTTCACATACAAGCGTTGCGTCGAATACATCGTACAGTGCCTGTTCGAGTAGGAAGGCCCTTGCAAGCGTGTTGATGATTATAGACGACTCCGACAGCACGAGAACAACTGCACTAATAGGTCCAGCAAGCGGTCCATCAGTAAACGACAGGACGGCAGCTTGCGGTATATAAGTGAAGATAAACATGGGTACTAGAACAGCGACACTGAGTCCAAGGCAGGGTAAAAGTCGCGAGAGAACAGGAGGCCATAAAGTCGGACGACGGGCAAGATAGAGGACCCCTAGCGGAGGGTAGAGGTAAGAGCGAGAATAGAAAGCTCGTCTGGACTCTTCAGCGACATGTACAGTACGTTCACGGGTAGCATCAACGATAGAGGACATACTTGTTGTTGGCAGAAATAGAGGGAACAAGGATTCGGATCATAATGAGCAACATCTACTCTACAAGACAACGACGCACGAATGAGGTCATGCAGCTGTGATTATCACGTGCACGCGATTTGTGGAGGCGTCATTCGACACATTTCAATATTTGCAACTGTTGAATCTAAATTCGCACATCTAGTGTTGCACTGACAAAGCGAGTCGAATACATCCTAATGTACATCCATCTAGTGAATTGGGCTCATTATATCACTAGTAAGATTGCTAATGGCATCTCTCCTGGTCATTGATTGAATTTTCAGCAAGTCTATTCATCAGAGTACCAAAACTCTAGAACGAAGTATTGTACTGCTCACTCTGATTCAATATCCTTCTCAAATGCATCCATCAAGTCAAGCGCTTACACATGTTGTTCCACAGTATATGCGAATCAGCGGATTGAGACAAGTTCGCATTTATGCTAGCTTCTTGGTTTCTACTCGAGACCATCTATCATAAGGCGTAACGGTATACAACCTCAGCACAGTTTGATAAGCAGAAAATTGACATCTCCTGTGGTTCCATGTGTTATATTATGACGAACGAAGTTCACTAAACAGATGCTGCTAAGTCCAGCAATACCTAATAAGCAGCTTATGTTAGCTCAAACTATTCTTCTCTCGACGTGAATTTTGAACACAAACTTTTCGTTATATACCCAGTGAAGATCTTCCCTTGACTCAGGTCCATACCATTTGAAACAACTCAGGCCATCATTTCTCTCTGCTGTCACTCCTCCCGTCGCACTGGCATCATCTCGGAATTCATTTGGTAAGTTCCAAACCTTGACGCGCTCCATTCCCATTTCACGCGCAGCGACAAAGATCAGCTGGAGCAGCTTTGGAAAGGTCTCCTTTGTTGCACGAAGACGGGTGATGTTTAGGGTAGTTGGTGAAGGACGAAACTTGGGCTCCCAGGTTGCGAACACCAGACTGCTTAGGGTGGCCGGATTTGAATGCAGCTCGACACCCCACTTGGTTGGAGTTGGATAGGGTTGTCCAGCATCAAAGCACGGAGTTCTTCTGAGATGACTCAATGCCACACCATCCGTCGGAAGGAATGCAAACACTGTCCGTTTTGTTGCAAATTCTGGAGGCAAGTCCAGGAATGTTTGCATGAGCTGAGCGTCTTCCTGCCAAACTCGGTTGCAGCCTTCTTCATCAAGCCATTCTGAGCCTCGCTCACAGCTACCCTCTTTTCTGATTTCAGTCAGAGTATGAGCCAAATCCCAGGTTGTCCAACAGGCGTTGCAAACAAGCCATCCCTCACTGTTCTCATCAGGTCCCGCAGATGCATAGAAGTGTCGCCCAATGTAACTGTACAATACAGAGAACTGGGCATCATTGAATCCGGGAACCTTTGGAGGTGGATCACCCCAGTTGGACGGGAATGGTGGCAAGGATTCCCGCAGAGCGAGAACCCAATGGAGGAGCCTCATCATATGACGAGCGTACCCCCGCCCTCGATACTCTGGCGGTGTGTAGACGGCTGTAACGGCATATGCAATGACTTCCTCGGTCATGTCTGTATCTGGTCGCTTTACAATGGCCTTTCGCCGGAATCTTGATAATTAAAAATGAAGTAAATGAACTGTCAGCCAAGCTGTTTCGGAGTTTACGATTCCTTTATAACACTCACACTTCGGAGCAACACTTGAACGTCAATGTCCTTGGGTCGTCTCGCGGAGCAATCACCCTGTATTAAGCAATTTCAGTATCGTTGCAGACCAGGTGATACATGCAGAATATTACCAAGTCGAAAGCTTGCCATCCCGACAATGTTCATCCATATCTAGGCGAGCAAATCGATTGAGGTGTTCTTCTAAAGTCAAATGAGCCGACCATTGCTTGTGCCAGCGCTTTCTTCCTTCGACAATCTGGTCCTCCGTAGCAGGGAACAGTGAGAGCGAGAACAAGTCGATTACAGACATGAGAGTCAGCAGCTAGTCGTCGAGTCATTTGTTCACGCTCGCTTAAGTGGTTGAGTCACAATGTCGATACTATAGGAAATTAGGAAACTTTATTTGTTCCGAAGTTTATGGCGTATAGTACAGTGAAGGCACGATATGCTAAAACAACAATGATCTTGAGCACACTCCTTTTGAAAATCGAAGAACGTGCCCACCAACAATGGTAGAAACCAACAAGGCAACCACGAACATAAAAAACCCTTCCGGGTAGACATGGACATAAATAACATTGACCACGCTGGTCATTTCCCAGCACAAGCGTTAGCAATTGCCATTCTCGCGGCAGATACACCGATGTCCATTCCGAGATTTGAGACCACAGACGATAAGATAGGAGGGGCTGCGATTGGAGCAATCTCTTTCACTTCTTCTAAAAGTCGCCTGTGTCTGTGTCCTACTTCATGGCCTCCTAGGCGGTCTATTTTGGTGAATACGGGTTGTAAGACTGGAATACGTTTTGGCCCGGGATGAGACGATGAGGTTGAACCGATCGATAGTCGTGCATTAAGATCCTTGAGCATTGTACGATCGAACTCGGTCATTCTGTGTGGTGCATTAATCAATAAGAAAATCCCGCGAAGCCTAAGCATTAGAAGTTAAGACAAAAAGTCCTGATAATAAGGATAAAGAGACGCACTGCTTTCTGGTATCGATGTAGTGCTCCCATAACGCACCCCATTCCGCTTTACCGCGTGACCCATAGCCTGGAGCGTCAACTAGGACAAGAGTTCCTGGTTCACGTCCAACGCGAAAGAAGTTAAGAGAGCGTGTCCGACCCTGCATCATCATGTTTCAATGGCGCTCCATTTCAGTCATAAATGAATGACCATACAGCGCCTTTGCTCGAATGAACAAGACTTGTGCGACCTATGACAGCATTCAGGAACGATGACTTGCCGACATTAGCTCTGCCTCCAGACATAAAATACTTGGTTTAGCTCAGCAGCAATTATACTAGCATGCGATGACAAACCAGTTACGATGACCTAGGAAGTGCACGAGTGAGCTAGAAAGCAATCGCGGTGACCATTTATGCAAAGGCCACGAACTTCTGGAAGGCCATGGAGCTTTGGAATGGACTCTGGAGTGTGTGCCGCTGCGAGGAAAGTAGCAGCATTAGCGTGGTTGAATGCATTCAAGAACAATTTCGCTTTTAGGGATAGTTGTTGAACGGACATATGATGAGAAAGAGAGAAACGACGAGTAGAACGAAAAAAACGAATTGCTGCCTCTGCCTTGAACAGTTGAGTGATCGACGCTGCGGTACCGAGCGGCGAGCGTGTGTCTTTTGCCACTCGTACTCGCATAGACTTCTGACTTGTTACAACCCGGTCATGGCTGCGGACACAACGGTCGAACAAAAGCATTTCATGGAGGACACGTCCAGCGAGTCTGACGATTCCTCAACTGAAGAGGACCCGGAGATCCCGGAGAAGGCTCAAGGACCTCCGCCAGCAGCTGTTGCGCAACCTTCACAGCCAGTTGTCGTTCGCACCCGAAACGGTCCACACTATGAGCTTAAGCATACCATGAGGGGTCATACAGACTCTATTTCGTCTGTCAAGTTCAGTCCAGACGGCACTCTTCTTGCTTCAACTTGTGAGTCCGCCATTCCTCCCCACCCAAAGCCTATCAGACTCTGGACCTGAATGTAGCAAATGATATGCTCATTAAAATTTGGTCTCCCGCGACTGGAGAACTCATCCGCAATCTGGTGGGACATACCAAAGGGAACTCAGATATTTCCTGGTCTTCGGATAGTGTGCATTTAGCCTCTGCTTCGGATGACCGCACAATTCGAATTTGGGATGTAGATTCCGTACGTCAGTTGAACGTTAACTCTGCATGAAATACGCTTTTAATCTTTATTTAGGGTCTCACTACACGCATATTGAAAGGACACAGTGACTCCGTATTCTGCGTAAACTATAATAATACATCTACCCTTATTGTATCTGGTTGCATAGATGGAGACATCAAGTTATGGAAGGCTGCTAATGGTTTGATCCACCGCTTTTCGTGCGAAGGTGCACGACCGACTGAGAGACTTCTTAGGGAAATGCATGAAAACATTGAATGCGCACTTAGACTATGTCACCGCAGTACACTTCAATCGCGATGCAAGCTTAATCGTCTCATGTTCTTTGGATGGCCTTATGTGAGTCCGTCTCGCATCTGCATCTTGTAATCCGAGTGCTAATCAGAAGCAGTAAAATTTGGAATACCACGACAGGCCAATGTCTCAAAACACTAACGGAGGCAAGTGCTGAAGCACTTTGGTGAATACATTTCCCCTTGTGATCACGACTTGGACTCATTTATCGTCCCATTCCAGCCAACATGTCCAATTTTCCCCCAATTCAAAATATATCCTCTCGACGGCACATGACAGTGCGATTCGACTATGGGATTACCAGACCTCGCGTTGTCTCAAGACGTACAAAGGGCATACGAACCGATTATACTCTATTTGTGCGTGCTTTAGTGTTACTGGAGGTAAATGGATCGTATCGGGCAGTGAGGATCATCGTGTGTATCTTTGGGACCTGCAGTCACGAGAGATTGTTCAGGTGTTGGAAGGACATGAAGGTACGCTTGATTGGTTCTCTGGTTGTTTATTGGGAGCTAACAGGGTAATGAATTGTAGATGTCGTTGTGTCTGTTGCAGTCAGCCGCATTTATTTTGCTGAAGTATATCTCCGTCATTTGCTGAATTCCTATCAACTAGACACACCCCACCCAGAATATGATTGCATCTGCATCGTTTGACAGCGACCTTTCAATTCGAATATGGGTCGATCGAGGACCTCCTGCATCTACTCCCTCTGCACCTGTTCCCTCCGCCCTGGTTCCTTCTTCTGCCAAGCAAGATAAGCCGGACGAAGGTTGATTAGCTATTGATGTCGCTTTCTTGTACTATTCCGGGATCAGTGAATTTTATACTAATCTTGTATATTATTCGAATTTCGCATCTAAGTATATCGCATAGCTCCACTGACTGTTGTTTGAGATCCTCTAGACTACGGAAGCGTCTCGTCGTGCAGAGCAAACATTGAGCTCTATCCCGTACGGTTAGAACTTCCACTGCTCCTTGGACGCTCCTCGTGAAGCTTAGCCCGTTCAGCCATGAGATCCGCACCCCATTGTTGAACTTCTGAGTGTCTTAATTTTGGAATGCTGCTCTCGAAAAATACATCGAGCTGCTGGCTTTCGTGTCGACGCTCGTATTCAAGTGCTAAAAGTTAATCGCAAGATTAACTTGTGCCCGGTTACTGCCAAGGATCGTTGGATTTCTTACCTTGGGAAGCCATCTCGAATCGATCCAGGTCTTGTGGATAGTTTTGAGTCAGTCGATGAAACTTATTCAAGACATTTCTGTATCGTACCTTTGACAAATCTCGCTTCTGCCGTCTCTCCCTCTTCGTATTCCTGGAAGTAAATGCAGTGTTGGGCAAATGACGTAATTGGAATGCAAGAAGGCTCGGATCATGGGAAGCAATGGAGCAGACGGACCTTCCAAAGAGCCTCAATGCGTAGAGCGGCCGGAGTTGAATGTAACATGACATGCACAAAGTTGTGCATCGCTTCCTATTTGATGGTATGTATGTCACTTCAAAAATATGACATACCCAAACGATAGAAATTAAGAACAAGTACATCTTCGAGTCTTTTCTTCTCTTCCTTTGGGATACCTTCTCGAGGAGCAATATCACCAACTACGACAAAAACGTGAGATGGTAAACTTAGATAGCCCTATAAGCCAAGGATCAAAGTAAGCAAAGACCTTGTGCTTCTGCTAGGTCGTGCACAAGACACATCAGAATACATCTAATCAAAGGTAGATGGTTGGACATTAATGGAGCTGGCAGTCATTTTGATAAGGGGCATATAGCTTACTTGGTGTTGTCAAGTGTGGTGTCGCCAGAACACATAGCGAGTATCGCCATTCGATACATGTGATCGGAGATACTATGCATAAGCTTTTGAGTATTTCCTGAAAGTACGACATGATAGTATGGCGTAGTAACCTTTCTGCATCTGGAATCTTTTAAAACATAGTTGACTCAGTATTTAATGTTCTCAGCCTTGGAGAACCTTGTTTAGCAGAGACTTACCCCATGGTCTACCCAACCAGTCCTTTTCTGAGTCTGTGGCAATGTTATTCTAACGTTCAGTACTGGTGGTTTCTCATTTTGATTAGACCGGACCTACAAACCTTTAATCGTTCTAATAAATGGAAAAAGACAAGCCTGTCCTCACAACTGTCCTGTGATGATTTGTAAAGAGGCGGGAACACGCGCTTTGAGGTGGATGGTGTCGGGTCCATTCTTGTCCGGGCAATATGGTTCTTCAGAAATGGCCACTCTCTAAGATGACCGATAAAAAGAAAGAAACTCGGAAAGAAAGTGTGAGAAGCATTGGTGGGTGGTTGCACGTGAGGCAGTCGCGTCTTAGCAGAATCGGAGTTGGCGGAGCTCAGTTCTTCTGGTCCGCACTGACTCGCACTTCGATCGATCGTTTACCCCCGATCTGCCGTTTGTCTCGAAAATCGCATCAGTGATGTCATACTAGTAGTTCAGCCCCGAATACAATTGCTCATTGAAATGAAACATCTTGTTTTAATATTTATGCTTTGTTTCTTTTTAGTACACAACGCACGACCGAATTTGTTTCGAGGAAGTTATTCGCGTTTGCGTCTAGCTCACTCAACTATGGCAGCAAAACGCAAGAACACTGCAGACAAACATGATTTTATTCGGAGAAAGAAACACAGGTGTACTAGTGCTTCAGAAGTTTCCGAAATAGAAGCGTATCCTAATTGGCCAGCTCCTCTTGAGCAAATGGATCATGCAAGGGAATTTATCAAGGTATGCGTGTCCGAGAAGCACCTGACACTGCTTGTTCCGGACAAAGATGGTATGTGCGTTTAGTGAACTCTACAGTTAGATATTGACGAGAATAATGCTTGTCTCAATGGAGCGGATGGGCTTTCATCAGGCAAAATCATGCATCACACGCTCACCTCTCTAGGTCTTCCCAAGGATTGCATCAGGGTGCACATGCTTGCAAAATCAGCTTCTGTCTTCCAGGACTCGGAACGCGAGAAAATGGAGGGATATGGCGCTACGAGAATCATTGTCATGGATCAAGGTTCGCGAGGTGGACCATCCCTTGTTTCACCAGTCACGCCGGATGGTAAATATGTGTCCACGCTCATAATTGACCATCACGAGAGCGATGAGTTCCCCGAAGGTTCACTTGTCGTATCTGCTTGTCACTCTCCTCCGATCGTCACTTCCTCATTGCTCACGTACCTCATCTGTTTGCCTCTCCACCCGAGTATACGTGACGAGTGTGCAGTGCCCGCTCTGCTGGGTGTATTTGGAGACTTAGGTCCGAATGTTGTGAAGTGGAATGAGCCACCATGGCCATCTCACCTCGGGGATGTAGTTAAGAAGGTGACAAAGAAGGCCCTGTCAAATGCAGTGAGTATGATGAACGCTCCGAGACGAACTACAGAATATCAAGGTGCGTGATATTTTAGACAAGCGACAGTCGGAAGCTAAAGCTTGCACAGTGCATGATGCATGGGAGGCTGTCCTAAAAGCCAAGTCCTTAGAAGATATTTCCCGGAACCGAGTCTTCCTCGCAGCCCGCGCTCGAGTGAATGCAGAAGTCGAACGTTGCACACACGTAGCACCGCAGTTTTCAAAAGACGGGTGCGTGGCGTTGCTGCGCATCCACAGCGGATATCAAATACATCCCGTAATCGCCACACGTTGGGCAGGATACCTTCGTGCTCGGGATCTTCAACTTGTCATGGTTGCAAATGATGCGTACCATCCATCTGGAACGTATACGAACTTTTCGTGCCGTATCATCTCAGGACTCAGGAAGCTGCCAGAGACAGAGCGACCAAACTTGATCAAGGTATTAAAGGATTATGCGAGAAAGGTTCCGGATGAGGGCTTTCTCACGCGTGTTGGCGGTGACTTTGCGACAGGACACAAGGAAGCAACTGGTGGCATCATCCCGACCGTACGTTCTATTGCTGTCCACTGTTTTGCATAATGATAATCAGCTTCTGCTGCAGAATGACTTCGAGAAATTCGTGCGGGCGATGGAAATCGGAGTAAAGCCAGACCCATCAAATAACCAAAACAAGTCAGTGAGGAAGAAAACGACGGATGCTGGACAGAAAGTAAAATTGACGGATTATTTCTCTTCGACGAAGCCATAACGCGTTTTGTGTGATTGCTACCCACTTCCATAAATGTAGCATCATTGTATGGTACGAAAGCTTGCATTAGAAAAAGATGCTGATGACTGAGTGGGGCGTACAGAATGCAATGTTGTACATATATCAAGATGATCTATATGTGAATGATGCGTTTTAGTTGCTTGCTTGGAGCCAGTCCCAATATTGTTTACTTACCAAATTGAGGGAATAGATAAAAGACAGTGAAGAGTCATTCCACATATTCAACCACACCACCAGCGTCTATCCGACCGCGCGAGACTATCTCTCCCTTTGCGCGCATGATGTCTTCGATTGTTTTTAAGCTTCCGTCCGCTGTCCCTTCCGTCGATTTGAACCAGCCAAGATGATCCGCAATGAGATGTCTAGAGAGTCAAAGTAAAGGCTCTGACTTATTTAAAAGCGTACATCGTGACATATCACGTACCTATTTTTGCACTTTGGACAGGTTACGATGACGATTCCACGCTCGTATGCGCGTTTTGTAAAGCCATGCGTTGAGCGCTCGGTGCACCCGGTAACAGTACACGTGAAAGTTAACTGTAATCGAGGCTCTTGAGAGTCAGCTGCATTCACTTCAGCAGAAGATGGAGAAGTAAGGCTCGAGCTTGACTCAGACGAATTATACGCCGAAGAGTGCAAACGTCGTGATCGTGAAGTAGATCGAGTAATTGAAGCGGGTGCATATGTCAAAAGAGGGCGTGCGGCGAGTTGTAATCGAAATCGTAATTGGACGGCTATGCTGGATGAGAGGGAAGGATGTATAACCAAAAGACTGCGTAAAGGAGGTGGGATTCCCATGTTTTTGAACTTGAAAAGACGAGAAGGCAACATTTCTTCAGCGAGTAGCTAGGCGTCGCGTCCGGAGCAGAAAAGGGACTCGAAGGTCGCTCGGCAAGTGATCGACGTCTCGGACACCACCGCGGAAACATAAGCCGGCTCCACGTGACAACAAAACGGTGCAAAGATCGAAATAATCAAATATGTCTCTCTCCTCATTCTGAACATTCAACTCGGCGCCTTGTCGCTTTCCTGCTTCTTTCGCACAATGACGGGATTCGGCTGTGCACTCCGGTTCTTATGTAATACTGCTTATACCTTCGTGCGAGATCTCCTTGAATCGCTGCCCTTTTGATATTTCATTGGTTGTGAGGAAGACTTCTCTTCTCTCGAATAAACGGGCTATCGTTCGATGTCTCTTCTTGCAAAGCCCTCTGAGCTCATCGGATGCAAAGGGACCCGAACATGACATCTGACCATAGGTGTATAAAGTCATAGTTTGTAAGCAGTAAGCGATTGCGAAAAACGAGGCACTGAAGTGACAATGAAGTCTGGGCGGAACTCTCACGACAGGTATTGTATAAAACAAGGCTTTCCAAATGCTGGTTCTTCATTCGACTCTGCGACTCTTGAGAAACTCCTACGAAGTCTGGAACTATGAATTTCTCCCCCGACGTGAGACCGCTCTTGGTTCAAATGAACTCAGCGTTGAAACTCGCTAAGGTTGAGGACCATGTTCAGTACTATACCCTCCTTATGGCAGTGATGTGTATCGCGGTCGTCTCTCTGTCCAGATTCTTCAAGAGTGGGAAGTCTGAAGTAAGTCCCTGCACTTACTTAAAGCCTAGCTAAGCGTTCTATACACATAGGTTAACGTACCTCTCGAAGGATCCTCTGGAGTTCTCTCATCGTATGTCGACGCATACGATTTCATCGCAAATACCAAGTCCATACTCAAGCGGGCGTACGAGAAGGCATGTTCTTAACCTAAAATCTGTACATGTAACTGGTCTCAATTTAACTAACAAAACATCCAGTACGATCACGGAACATTCAAGATTCCCGAAATGAATCGGAACACCATTATAATCAACAGACGAGATCTTATCGAAGAGATCAGGAAGGCTCCAGACAGTACGGCTTCTTTCGATGAGGCGGTAGCTGTGGTATAGTGTCGTCCCCTTTCGTCGCACGCGTTGCATACTGAGTTGTGCATTTCCACAGGACTTTGCATTGCGTTGGACATTCGGATTGAAACTAACGAGAAATCCATATCATCTCACAACCGTCCGTAACCAGCTAACCCGTTCTTTGGGAGTGCTTTTCGACGACATTCGGGACGAGATTGTGCATGCATTTAATGACCTTATCCCGACGAAGAATGACGGTATGAAAGCGGTCCTTATCGATACCCAAGCTGCAGTAAATAACATGGCGCTCGTTTTAGACTGGGTCGCCATCCTTGCGTTGGATACAGTAAGGAGCCTTGTATGCAGAGCCAGCAACAGGATCTTCGTTGGCGTCCCTCTTTGTAAGTCCTGGCTTGCTTTGCACAATTAACGAACCAAACACATTTGTCTACTCGTAGGCAGAGACCCAGTGTATACTGATCTGAGTACTAATTTCACTGTCGACATTATGAAGACGGTATACATGATGAACGATACGCCCGCTGTTTTGCACCCGTGAGTGTTTCACAAAAGAGCCATATAGGAAGGCTGATTATAGATCCTCATTCTATTTATAGCATAATTGCAGCATTATTCAACCCGACAGCTCGAAGTGTCCGACAAGCAATGAAGCTCCTTCGCCCAATCCTCGAGGAGCGGTTCCGTATGTACGACGAAAATGGCGATGATTGGCCAGGGAAACCGGTGAGGTGCAACTCACTCCATGGACAGTAAGAGAGGCTCACCAAATATAGGTTGACATGATTTCATGGCTGATTGATGAAGCGCCGAATAATGAGAAAAGAAGTGTTCGAGAACTCACGTTAAGGCTGCTTAGCGTGAATTTTACTGCTATACACACATCCTCGAATGTGGGTCACAGTTCTTATTTCATAGCAACTTTCTACTTCGTCTCACTGCGTTAAATTACCAGAGCTTCACTCACGCACTGCTCCACCTCGCGGCAGAGCCACAATATATTGGCCCTTTACGGAAAGAGATCGAGCAAGTAATCAAGGAAGAAGGTTGGTCGAAGGTTGCAATGACGAAGATGTGGAAACTCGACAGCTTCATGAAAGAGAGTCAGCGGATCAATGGTGTCCAGCTGAGTAAGCGCATATTGACTATACCTATGCTTGTGGATCCCTTTCTACAACATCTTTTAAGCTTCCCTGTCTCGCAAGATTATGTCCGATATGACCTTGTCGGACGGGACCTTCCTACCTGCCGGCACATTCGTCGCTGCAAATGTGATAGGAGCGCATCGTGACGACTCCCACTACCCGGATGCGGACAAGTTTGACGGATTCCGTTTCGCAAAGCTACGCGAGCAAAGCTCCGAGGAGGGAGTAAAGCACCAAATGGTAAACACGAGTCCAGAATACTTGGCATTCGGACATGGTCGTCATGCATGGTACGTTAATACGCTGTGCTGATCCGAGTATGTGCTATGCTTACTAGGTACATTGTTTAGCCCCGGTCGCTTCTTTGCAGTGAACGAACTCAAGGCCATGATGGCATATTTGATCTTGCATTACGATGTGAAAGCGGAGATAGAGGGAGTGCGACCGGAGAACGAATACCACCGCAATCAAGTGGGCCCGAATTCCAAGGCGACAGTTCTGCTCAAGAAACGAAAGGACGCATAAGGCCGTCATCGTCTGTTATTCAGAGAATACATCAAGAAATTAGTGTTCCATTTTGACCAATGTATATAAAATTAACTTGGTGCATGTTAATAAATGCTTCTCGACAAGTGATAGAATTCTCGGGAAGTCATGCTAACCATATTGTTTCTTTCCAGTTAGAGAATCGGTATGTATATAGTCGAATATCCCAGAATTCTGCCATAGTCTCAAAATTGTCCTGTAAACATTCTCGAAATATAGTAAACATTGGTTTGCACTAGTAGTGAGTAACCTCCTGCCACCAGAAAGGCATAATGAATAGCAGACCAGCAATCTGTAGAGATGTTACAAATGATGTTGTGGTAGCCTTATGCAAGTCAAGAATCAAGGCTTATTGAAGCAGCTCACCTGGTGGAATCGAAGTTGTTCTATATCTAAGATGATTGGGCTTATTATATTTGTAATTGGAGGGCTTCATTTTCTTTACCTTTGTAAGAAATTAGAGGTGTATCTTTAAAGTTGTTGCAACACTATTACATGAGATGACACAGAAAATCAGGAGTATGTGGAGCACCACATACATACCATCATTCAAAGCTAGTAAGTAAGAGGCCGTGGAGAGGACTCTGTGTGGAATCATTTGATTGAATTAAGTAATGAATGTTGTTAGATAATATTAATAAGACAACCTGAATCTCATCACGTGTCACGTGAAGCGGATTGGCAACGACAGTAGGGACCGAAATGGTTACCATCCGTGCTATCCGTGATCCACACCGTGGATCAGCTTTACCGTGGATAAAATTCCCACGGTAACCACGGTGTACAGTTGAAAATGTCTTATTGCATCACATCATAATGCATAAATGGCATAATGCATAGACTTTTGGCCAGACCAAAACTCAGGTCCTCAGCCAAAATGTATTGTTATAATGCATAAATTGTATAATGCATTGGGTTTAGCCCTCTCCCAACGTTATGCAATAAGACGTTTTCAACTGTACCACGACACTGTAAAAATACTTGGCAACACACTGCTAAGATACGCGTAGTCGCGTACTTTTCGCATCCGGGCCCTGAGTCCCACGGCCCATTTTTAGTTAGCTCCAATTGGCCACATGTAGTTCCTCTCACATTTCACTAAGTCAAAATAAAGTACTTTTCCTAAGAAAATAAATATTCCCCTCCCCCAATCCTAACTAAAACCCAACTTAACACCTAAGCCAAACAGCCCAAACTTATCCTAAACCTAATTGGGGTGGCAGAGCCCCCCCAAACCCCCCTCCTAACTTCTCACTCTGTTCATGACAAGGGCCACAGTATACTAGAATTACATAAGTGGTTAGTCAGGGTCATCCCTAATTGGGCCGTGGGATTCAGGGCCCGGATGCGAAAAGTCAAGAGTCGATACGCGTCTGATAAACTCGACAAGCTAGTCACGTCACGGTCACAACCCACGCTTACCAAATTAGGAAGGACCCTTACGGCGAAATTTCAGAGTGTAACTTCGACTTGAAGTTTTGCCTCAGCCAAAGATGATTCTATATAATACAGAGAAGAGAATCTTGCCTATTTTCAGATAGAATTAAATATTACAACAATAAAATATTTGACCATTACAGTCTGTATCTATAATTTTGTAGCTTTATCAAGTTGATTACACCATCCGATCATTATGACAAATACTATATATTATAAATGTTATTATGTAATATACAAATATAGCAATTATTTGTCATATAGCCTTATCTAATGGTGGCGAAATCTGAAGGAAAAAATTAAAAAATTTACCAGACTGCTGGAAAAGTATAATTACAGCATTTAGAGCAAAAAACATAGTTTGCAAAATAACTCAGCCAATATTCACTTTTAAGAAATTCTGTTCCATCATCTTGTAGAGAAGGCTTAATACAACAAATCGATGGTGCTACTTTTTGAGTTTTGGGTCTCTGGATGGACGAGTTTCGTGCTCATTGTGGAGGCTGCATTAGGAAGGTAAGGTTACATCACGTGAGTCACACAGCTTGTCGAGTTTATTAGACGCGTATCTTAGTACTTGTCTTTTTTTTTTGTAACAATTCCTACTTTGCTTTTTAACACTTACTTCACATGTAACTCATAAGAATATATACTATACATCAATAACAATAAGTATTATTCAGGTGGGAAAATGTAAATATAATTGGAGTTATTTTTTTATTTTTTTTCCGGGTGTATGTTGAAATTGATTACATACAAAATTATGTAAATGAAAACAAGTCAGGTGAGACTCTTGTAATGATTGACGCTACTCTACAAAGGCAAATATCTTTTGTCAGCCTGCCAAACGGAGCAGTGCTGATTAGTGCCGTGGATGCACAAAAATCCACGGTTACCGTGGGAATGTTTACCGTGGTACGGTATCCGTGGGAATAAACTATCCACGGTGTGGATCCGTGTGGATTTGCTAATCCATTCAGGTCCCTAAACGACAGTACGAAACGTTTCGACCTGCAGCGGTGCATCCCTCATACTTCCCCTGCTTCTCTCATATGAAGACCAAGAATCAGGTGCCTAACCAGGAACTTACGTAGAAGCCGTTATCACCCTTGTGTCGTATACCTTTTGCACTATGGCCTGTCTGAATCCGACAAGCCGTCGGACCGACTTCTCTTCCTCTGCAAAATGCAAATAGATTCAATTCCGACGTCTGGTCTCGTGAAGCCCTGTGAATCTATCGGGAAAACTGTTTCTGCTCATTGAATTCGAATATGGCAGTGTAAAATAAGATCTGTACTCAGTTATTGACTTCGTCGAACGAAGCCTCGGAGTCGGCGGGTCCTCTCATATAAAGCGGGGCCTTCCGTTTATCAGCTTCTTGTTCAACTCTCCCAATCTCGAGAAATATTCTACACCACATCCTTGACTATGAGTTTCTTCTCTGACTGGAAACCGATGCTGGTGAAAATGAATTCGGCGTTGGGCCTTACTAAAGTCGAGGACCGTGCCCAGTACTATTACCTTTTAATGGCAGGGATGTGCATTGCAGTCGTTTCTCTTTCCAGACTTTTCAACAAGCGGAAGCTTGAAGTACGTTTCCCGTACGACACTGAGGCGTCAAACTGATCGATTCTACATAGGTAAAAGTCCCTCTCGAAGGCTCTTCCGGAGTCGTCTCATCGTACGTCGACGCATATGACTTCATTGCAAATGCCAAGTCTGTGCTCAAGCGAGCTTATGTGAAGGTTTGTCCCTAGACCACGATATTCAACTGTGTAAATCTCATTCAGTACACCATTCAGTATGGAAACGGGACATTCAAGATTCCCGCAATGAATCGGTACACCGTTATAATCAACAAACGTGAACTTATCGAAGAGATTAGGAAGGCGCCAGACAACAAGGCATCTTTTGCTGAAGCGATAATTGACGTATGGCATACATCTTTTTGGTGAATATATGGTATACTCAGCTGCGCATTCCCACAGGACTTTGCGTTCCGTTGGACATTCGGATTGAAAGTCGCAAGGAATAGATATCATGTCACAATCGTCCGCAATCAGCTGACACGATCTTTGGGTTTGCTGTTCGACGACGTCTACGATGAGATTATCCAAGCCTTCAATGATCTTATTCCCAAGAGTAATGGTACGATTCTTGGGCACTAACGCTCGAGTTACAACCTAAATGAATAATGTAACGACTTTCTTAGACTGGGTTGCTATCCCGGCATTGGATACGATGAGACATATCGTATGCAGAGCGAGTAACAGAATTTTTGTTGGCGTACCTCTTTGTAAGTCTCGCTTATCATGCAAGGTTGGATATTCATTTTTTTATTGCGTTTTTAAGGCAGAGATCCCGAATTCGCTGAACTGAGTGTCAATTTCGCTATTGACACCATGAAGACGGTATATATGATTCAGGATATGCCTGTTCCTTTACGCCCGTGAGTAATTCAGTGTGATAGGTGATAATTGGCGTATTTATGAACCACATTGTTCTGCAGCGTTGTCGGTGCATATTTCAGCCCGACAGCCCGAAGTGTCCGGCGGGCTATGAAGCTCCTTCGCCCAGTACTTGAGGAGCGGTTCCGTATGTATGACGAGAATGGCGATGATTGGTCAGGGAAACCGGTATGCCATAACATTTTCAATGAATTGTGTGGGAGACTGAGTACATGAAGGTCGACATGATCTCGTGGTTGATTGATGAAGCGCCACAGAATGAGAAGCGAAGCATTCGGGACCTCACAGTAAGGTTACTACACTTAAACTTTGTTGCTATGAATGCGACCTCGAACGTGAGTGCCATCTCTTAGATCGCAATGACTTTCTCATTCATCTGCTCGCGTTCGAATGTTAGAGTTTTACTCATGCCCTGTTCCACCTTGCGGCCGAACCGCAATATATTCACCCGTTACGGGACGAGATCGAGCAGGTGATTAAGGAGGAGGGATGGTCGAAGGTTGCAATGACGAAGATGTGGAAACTCGACAGTTTCATGAAAGAGAGCATGCGATTTAATGGCATCAACTTGCGTAAGTTTGTCTTGCCTCGATACGCAATTATGTATTTCACCAAAGGTCTATTTTTAAGTAACCTTGAATCGCAAGATAATGTCAGACTTCACCTTGTCGGACGGAACTTTCCTCCCTATGGGCACATTCATTGCCGCAAATCTGATAGCGACGCATCAAGACGAATCTTACTATCCAGGTGCAGACAAGTTCGATGGATTCCGATTCGCGAAATTGCGTGAGCAAAGCTCAGAAGAAGGCGTAAAGCACCAAATGGTCAATACGAACCCGGAATATCTAGCATTCGGTCTCGGACATCATGCCTGGTGCGGTTATATCTCGCGTTTATCTACATCACATTGATTCGATGCACTTTTTCATAGCCCCGGCCGCTTCTTCGCAGTGAACGAGCTCAAGGCGATAATGGCGCATCTTATATTGAATTATGATGTGAAAGCAGAGATGGAAGGAGTTCGACCAGAAAACGTCTATCATCGAAGTCGAGTGGGCCCAAACCCAAAGGCCAAAGTTCTGTTGAAGAAACGAAAGGACGCGTAAAGTCGTAATCGTTTGCCATTTAGAAGTACGTCAAGAATTCGGCGTTCTATTTGGTCAATATATATTAATTTTTGTACAAGCGCATGAATGCTTCGCAAAAATGATATGCATGTCAGAAACTCGTATACAACCAGTTTTGGTCTCTTCTTTGTCAGAAGAGTGAGAAGACACATAATCGGAAGTCTCACAATATGCCCGACTTTCATGAATATTGCAACATTGTCATGCACTGAGCTCGGAATATTCTAAACCAAGAATCATGGCCTATTGAAGTAGCTCATCTAGACAAGGATTAAGCTGTCTTATACCTTATGATGTCTGGACCCATCCTACTTGGAAGCACCATAAATTCACCTCACTCATAGACATGGTTTCTAAGGTAATTCTTGCTTCTGCTATATATTTTCCTTCATGGAAGAGACTGGTCTACCTTGATGCACTGTTATCACATGAGATGAGGCAGAAAATTAGGGTTGTCTTGACGTTTTGAAGACAGCTGCTGGCAAGGATGAGCAAGTCAAATCAAGTTACCTACAAAGGTGGGTATGAGAACAGCTAAGTTACTGGCATTAATCGGTAATAATTCAAGGAGCTGTGTATGAACGACGGCGATTCTTGCAAAACACCACATGCACACCATAATTCATTACTAGTAAGTAAAGACCATGCTCTGGACAGTAGACTTTTTGACGGTAGGGAATAAGTTTAAGATACTAGGGTTGAAGAAAAATGTTAAATTGACTGGACACTTCCGAATGTTATGTAGGAAAATACATCGCGAAGAATACTTTGGCATAAGCCCCAACTCAAATTATTATAGGATCATCTCATAAGTCGTTCGAAAGCCGTCCGAAAATCATCACGTGAGGGCGGACCGACAAACGAGTTTGAATTTAGAAAGGTTTGCTTCTTTTCTTTCGGCACATGTGCTCGGCGTCTGCTGCAGCTCTCTACTATACTCAAAAGACCAGACATAGATAGTTCAGACTGCAACTTATGTAAATTCTGCTTACGCTCTTGAGTCAAGAACTATTTACAACGCCGTCTTTTCTGCATCCTATTGGCTGTTCGGTGTATTCGACCATGGAAGCATAACCTACAACCTATACAGTGAAATGACTACGAAGGACGAAGTAACGGAGTCTGCGGGCTCTCTCACGGACTCTGTCGTATAAATCAGAGCTTTCCGAATGCTGTATTTTCCTCACTCTCGCTCGAATCTCTCATACTCAAGCAAAATTCTACAAGATCCTGAGCTATGAGCTTCTCTCCCGACTGGAAGCCGATGCTGGCGCGAGTGAATTTGGAATTGGGGCTCTCTAAAGTTGAGGATCTTGCACGATACTATTCCCTCCTTATGATAGGGATGTGTACTGCGATCATCACCGTTTTCAGACAGTTCAAGAATCGAAAGCTTGAAGTAAGCTACCTGTGGCCCTTTGAGAGTTTGACTAATTCATTGTGCATAGGTTGACGTACCTCTCGAAGGATCCTCCGGAGTTCTCTCATCGTACGCCGACGTGTATGACTTTATCGCAAATGCCAAATCTATACTCAGGAGATCTTACGATAAGGTCTGTCCTGAATCTACGAAACCTGCATGCTCCTATTTCTCACGCAGTGCATCATTCAGTACGAAAACGGAACATTCAAGATCCCTGAAATGAATCGGTACACGGTTATTACCAACAATCGTGATAATATCGAAGAGATTAGGAAGGCTCCAGACGATAAGGCCTCGTTCGATGAAGCGATATTTGAGGTAGGAAATGGACCTCTTTGTCGCAAGCGCTGTCTAATGAACTGATGATTCCCATAGGACTTTAAGACTCGTTGGACATTTGGAGAGAAGCTCGCGACACACAGATATCATGTCGCAATTGTCCGCAATCAGTTGACCCGCTCTTTGAGTTTGCTCTTCGACGACGTCCGCGACGAAATTATGCAAGCATTTAATGACCTGATTCCAATGAAACAAGATGGTATGATGGCAACTATAATGGATACTCGAGTTACAGTGATAATATTGCGTTCATATTAGGCTGGGTCGCTGTTCCTGCACTGGATACAGTGAGAAAAATCGTATGCAGAGCCAGCAACAGGATTTTTGTTGGTACCCCTCTTTGTGAGTCCCAATTCAACATACATGTGGAAATTCATGCTTTTAGTTACATTTTATAGGCAGAGATCAAGATTATACTGAGCTGAGCGTCAATTTCACCGTTAATATCATGAAAACGGTGTACATGTTATATAGTATGCCTGCGCTTCTGCACCCGTAAGCGTTTCGACGCTTAAGAGTCACAATGAAACGGTTTATGGTTGATGTTAATACACAGTATCGTCGCTACATATTTCAGTCCAACGGCTCGAAGTGTCCGTCAGGCAATGAAGCTCCTTCGCCCTATACTTGAGGAACGGTTTCGTATGTACGACGAAAACGGCGATAATTGGTCAGGGAAACCGGTGCGATGTAACATATGCAAGCGTTGCACGTCATGCTGACAAAATGAAGGTCGACATGATTTCATGGCTAATCGATGAAGCACCAGAGAACGAGAAGCGAAGCGTCCGGGATCTTACGTTGAGGCTGCTACACATAAATTTTGTCGCCATGAATACATCATCAAACGTGGGCGCCATCTTTTAGTTTGTAACGACTTTCCCATCCGCCTGATCGCATTTAAATACCAGAGTTTTACTCACGCCTTATTTCACCTCGCGGCGGAACCGCAATATATTGGACCTTTACGGGAAGAGATTGAGCAGGTGATCAAGGAGGAAGGATGGTCAAAGGTTGCAATGACGAAGATGCGGAAACTCGATAGCTTCATGAAAGAGAGTCAACGGCTAAATGGCATCAACCTGCGTGAGTCCGCCTTGACTGTATGCCACTCTGTACCATACCGAAACTCCGCTTTTAAGTATCCTTGAATCGCAAGATAATGTCAGATTTTACATTACCAGATGGTACCTTCTTGCCTGCAGGCTCATTCGTCGCCACGAATGCGGCAGGAATTCATTGTGACGATTCTCACTACCCAGATGCGGATAAGTTCGACGGATTCCGGTTCTCGAAGTTGCGCGAGCAGAGCCCCGCGGAGATCGTGAAACATCAAATGGTCAATACAAGTCCAGAATATCTAGCATTTGGACACGGACGTCACGCCTGGTGCGTTGTTTTTATCATGCTCTGCTGTCATGTGCTGCTTTTCTGATGTTGCATTGTAGTCCTGGTCGCTTCTTCGCTGTTAACGAGCTTAAGGCGATGATGGCATATCTGATTTTGAATTATGACGTGAAAGCGGAGGTGGAGGGAGTGCGACCGGAGAACGTGTACCATCGTTCTCGATTGAGCCCAAATCCAGGGGCTAAAGTGCTATTCAAGAAACGAGCGGAGGCATAAGGTTGCCGTTATTCGCGGTGGTGGATCGCATGGAGATTTGGGGTTTGTTTTCATCGCTACACATTAAATGACCTGATATATCACGGGAATGTTTTTTGTAAACAATAAAAATCGCAGTTGCTCATTTTTTCGTAGTTGTTCTGGTCAATGTATCAGGAACGCGAGTAGTCAAATTATCTTGGAGCACAACACGTTAAAGACTTGCTTCGAAAAGAGTGCGAAAGATCGCGAAAGATTTACAGTAAAAGGAAATTAGGGATTAGGTATGAACCTGAATTGTCTACATATTTCCGACGTGTTAAAGCGACAATAAAATGGTAATAAATCATGTGCAACCTAAACATACACTTCAATTCTATTGTGGATAGCAGTTAAGTACATTCTTCCAGTTATCGGATCTCCACTTTATGGCCTACACATTGTAGAAAAAACGTGCCAGTAGTCCAGTGAATCGTGATACCTTGATGAATTTATCAAATGTTGGTGACTTTATCAAATATTAGAAGAGCAGCTGACCTGGGCAAATACAGAGTTTATGTACACTACCCCTAACGGTTCCAAGGTTCATTAACGGTCCTGAGCTTCTGTTTGGAGATGGTATGGTATGGTTCCCAAGTTGAAATTTCGCTGTAAATATCACTGAAATGCTTTCGTGTTCTGCATTCATTCATACTTCAGTGCGCATTGTATTCTTTCGCGAAATTTCAATACGTGAATTTTTTGGTTTGCAAGCGGTCCCATGTATAAATTACGCCTGCAGTTACTTTGGCGGCTCATCGGAAATACTTATCGATGTTTTGGATTACGGACAACGATCGAAGCCCATTCGTGGAATTGTAATGCTCAAAAATAAATCTTTCTCCATTTGTATTTCCCACCAAACTAATCCATTGCACAAAATCAAACTCTTTGTATGTTTTCCCTTATTCCGTGAGGCCTTCATCCTGGCATTCCTTCATCCTTACGTTTTACAGGTTTACGAATATGTTTGCAAATTGCAAAGAACCCGTATCACGTGATGCATTGTTATTTTTTGCACTTCCTCCGTTCGCTAGCAAGTACTAGGCATTGGTTGCTCATCTAATAATACAGCTGGAATAACTTGCCCTTCTTGACTTGTATCTTTCTCGCATATTCTATCGGCCATCAACCAGGCTTGCCTTCTTCCAGGGGGAAAGGCTAGTCCATTCTGGTCAGGACTCAGGAGCTCACTTGCCTTCCGTAAAGCTATCTATCATCTTCCTAGTATCTTGGGAAAGCGGGGTCTCTTTCGTTGTATTTAGACACGGGTGCACGGATCAATATTGTTCGGCACGCAGAAAGTGCGGGTATTGGAGCAATGAACGTGATTGCCTCTCTCACAGGAACTGTCGTATAAAGGAGCTTCTTGGATGCTTGCCTCTTCTTCACTGTCATCTCACATCCCCGCTACTTTCAATCTCCTAAACTATAATCCTTGTGCTCACCTGGAAACCCATGCTGACGCAGATGATTTCACTGCGAGAACCTCCAAACATCGAGGATCGTGTCCAATACTACTCCCTGTTTATTGTCGGCTTATGCATTGGAGTCGTATCACTTTCTCGACTTATCAACAGCCGGAAGCATGAGGTAAGTGTCCTGTGCTCGCTGATGAGCCTTACTAACTGATTTATTCATAGGTTGACGTACCTCCCGAAGGCTCCTCTGGAATCATCTCGTCTTATCTCATGATGTATGATCTCATTGCAAACGCCAAGTTTACCCTTAAGCGAGCCTACGAGAAAGTCTGTTCCTATAGCATGTACATGTAACCAGTCTCATTCAACTCAAATATTCAGTACGGAAACGGGACATTCAAGATTCCCGAAATGGATCGGTACACTGTTATAATTAATAAACGTGAACTTATCGAAGAGATTAGGAAGGCTCCGGATAATAAGGCTTCTTTTGCTGAGGCAGTAATTGAGGTATGGCATGGACCACTCTTTCACGTACGTTGCATGCTAAACTGCGGCGCATTCTCCCAGGACCTTACACTCCATTGGTCACTCGGAGAGGACACATTTAGAAATTCATACCATTTCGCAGCCATCAGTAACCAGCTAACTCGCTCTTTGGGTGTGCTGTTCGACGACGTCCGTGACGAGATCAAGTGTGCCTTCGACGACCTTGTTCCTACGAACAGTGGTGGTACGATAATTATACTGCTACTAGTCGGATTACAGGAAATGACATACCGAAAATTTTAGATTGGGTTCCTCTACCTACTTTGGATCTAATGAGAAAAATAGTATGCAGAACCAGCAACAGAATTTTTGTCGGCATTCCTCTTTGTCAGTCGCAACTTGCCTCGCACAACTCACCAATTCTAAAGTTTGTTTTCTCTGTGTAGGCCGAGATCCAGAATTTATGGAGCTAAGCATCAATTTCTCTATTGATATCATGGAAACGGCATACAAGGTTCAGGATACACCTGTTTTTTTGCGCCCGTAAGTGTCTCGGTGTTGTAAGGCTCAGATAACAGGTAAATGACCGATCGACACTCTAGCATTGTCGGTGCGTATCTCAGCCCGACAGCTAGAACTGTTCGTCAGGCCATGAAGCTCCTTCGACCAGTTTTCGAGGAGCGGTTCCGTCTGTACGCAGAAAATGGCGATGATTGGCCGGGGAAACCGGTGAGATGTTACTCCTCCCCGCATAACACATTCGAGGCTAACCAAACAAACTCAAAGGTCGACATGATTTCATGGCTTATCGATGAAGCACCAAATGGCCAAACTATTCGGGATCTTGTAATGAGGATGCTACACATACAATTCATGGCTATACATACGTCTGCAGTCGTAAGCTATATCTCTTCCACCATCATTAATTTTACCCGGACTAATAGCGCTTGAAAAACAGAGTTTCACTCATGCCCTATTTCATCTTGCGGCAGAGCCACAGTACATCCATCCTCTGCGTGAAGAAGTTAAGCAGGTGATCAAGGAGGAAGGATGGACGAAAGTCGCGATGACGAAGATGTGGAAACTGGACAGCTTCTTGAAGGAGAGTCAGCGGATGAATGGTATCAACCTGGGTAAGCCTGTCTTGAATGTATGTATGCATTCCGTGCCTTACCAAAATTATTACCAAGTTTCGTTGAATCGCAAGATAATGTCCGACTTGACGTTGCCAGACGGTACCTTCATGCCTGCTGGATCGTTCCTTGCCGCGAATGTTGCAGGAATACATCGTGACGAATCTCATTATCCGGATGCAGACAAGTTTGACGGTTTCCGGTTCTCGAAGTTGCGTGAGCGAAGCTCTGAGGAGAGTGCGAAGCATCAAATGGTCTTCACGAGTCCAGAATACCTGGCATTTGGACTCGGACGTCATGCCTGGTGTGTTCATATACAGCTTACTGCATTTCTTAGCTCTAGACTAATTTGATACATATATTGTAGCCCTGGCCGGTTCTTTGCGGTGAACGAGCTCAAGGCAATGATGGCGTATTTGATTTTGAATTATGACGTGAAAGCGGAGGTGGAGGGAGTACGACCAGAGAACGTATACCATCGTTCTCGATTGAGCCCAGATCCGAAGGCTAAGGTGCTATTCAAGAAACGAGTTGATGCATAAGGAAGCCGTTATTCGCGATGCGGAATCGCATGAGAATCTCGACGATACAATTCATCGCTACATGACCGACTGGTTTTGTATATCACGGAAATGTTTCTTTTCAACGTTACAAATTGAAGTCATGCATTTTAGTCTAGCTGTGCTGGTCAAAGGGGCGGGAATGCAGAGTTTCAAAATGATCTTGGAGAGCATCATGTTAAAGGTTTGAGTCGTACAGAGAACGGAAGATTGCGAAACATAACCATAGAGAAAAAAAGGGACTCGTGGAATAAAGTGGAATTTGCCTTGCTGCTTCCAAGGTATTATAATGGCACACAGTAAAACGAGCACTGTCCGAGTGGCGGTTCCGGAATTATATCATGTGTCCTCCTAATTAATTACGGCAGTGATTACTGTGTCACGTGAAACCTGATCGGTCTTTTTTTGGCACTTCCTTCCATTCAATTACATAGCTGGCAAATACTGAGCATCGGCTGCTCGTCTAATGATGGCGAAAAACTTACTTGCACTTCTTGGATTATATCTTGCTTCTTTGTTCAATTGGTCATCGGGCAGGCTCACCTTCAAGGAAAAGTACCAAGTTCTAGCCAGGTGCCCACATCCCTTTCGTAAAGCCAGCAAGAGCCTAGCTTCCTGGCATGTTGGGTATCGCGGTTCCTTCTTTTGTATTTCAACATGCAAGGACGAATTTATCCTGGACAGCACGCTCACGATTACGGTGATTAGTATAACGAATATGGCGAGCTCTCTCACGGGGATTTCTGTATAGACTTTGCTTGGGCTCCACAAATGCGTACACCTCTTCGATTATCCCTCTATCTCCGTCACTACTCTCAAGCCCCTGAGCGATAAGTCTTGTCTAAAATCCATACTGGCGCAGATGATTTCACCTCTAGAACCTGAAAAACTTGAGGGACGTGTCCAATCCTACTTGCTTCTTATAATCGTCGGAATATGCGTTGCAGTAGCATTCCTTTCTAGATTCGTCAATTCCCGGAAACTCGAAGTAAACATCCTGCACTTCCCGGCGTATCCCGTCGACTGATTCATTCATAGGTTAACGTACCTCTCGAAGGCTCCTCCGGAGTCCCCTCATCGTACATCGACGCGTATGACTTTATCGCAGACACCAAATCCATACTCAAGCGAGCTTATGATAAGGTCTGTTTCTAGTTTGAGGGATGTGCCTGTAGCTAGTTTCATTCAGATCAAATCTTCAGTATGGAAAGGGAACATTCAAGATCCCTCAACTGAATCTGTACATCGTTATGGTCAACAAACGTGAAGTCATCGAAGAGGTTAGGAAGGCTCCGGACAATAAAGCCTCTTCCGAAGAGGCGGGGATTGAGGTATGGCGTACACCTCAGTTGGCACAAGTCTACTTTCTGAACTGTAAATTTCCACAGGAGTTTGCATTCCGTTGGACATTTGGATTGGAAGTAGCGAGAGATACTTACCATCTCGCAACCATCCGTAATCAGTTGACTCACTCTTTGAGCTTGATTTTCGACAACGTCCACGGCGAGATTATACATGCATTTAGAGACCTTGTTCCGCCCAAGAGTGATGGTATGTTGGCAATGACTATCTTTATCCAAGTATATATAAGTGACAAGACGTCCCTATTAGACTGGGTTTCCGTCCCTGCGTTGGATACGATAAGGAATATCGTATGCAGAGTTAGCAACAGGATTTTCGTTGGCATCCCCCTTTGTGTGTCCCGAGTGATCCAGCCAGAATTTCAAATTCATGCCCATATTATCTCTTTTGTAGGCAGAAATCCAGAGTATACCGAGCTAAGCATCTACTTTGCTATTGATGTCATGAAAACGGTGTACATGATTCACAATACACCTGCATTTTTGCGTCCGTAAGTACTTCAATGCTTAGTGTCACAGCGTGCATATTCATGACTGAGATTCACTCTATATAGTATTGTCGGTGCATATTTCAGTCCAACGAATCGAAGTGTCCGTAAGGCAATGAGGCTGCTTCGCCCCGTATTTGAGGAGCGGTTTCGTATGTATGACGAAAATGGCCATGATTGGCCAGGAAAACCGGTGAGATGTAACTTATGCAGGCGCTACATGCCATGCTGACAAAATGAAGGTCGACATGATTTCATGGCTGATTGACGAAGCGCCAAAGAACCGAAATATTCGAGATCTCACAATGCGGATCCTTCACATAAACTTCGCGGCTATTCACTCATCTTCGAGTGTAGGGTATATTGTCCCTTTCACCGTAGTAACATTCTGATCCGTCTCATGGCGCTTACTGTTAGAGTTTCACTCACGCGTTGTTCCACCTTGCGGCTGAACCACAATATATTCCGCCTTTACGGGAAGAGATCGAGCAAGTGATCAAGGAGGAAGGATGGTCTAAGGTGGCAATGACGAAGCTGTGGAAACTTGATAGCTTCATGAAAGAGAGCCAACGGATTAATGGCCTTATGCTAAGTAAGCCTCAATTACAAATGCGCTCGTAACTCGTATAACAACGACTCTTTCCAGCGGGTCTTACTCGCAAGATAATGTCCGACTTCACGTTGTCGCATGGAACCTTCCTGCCTGCTGGCACGTTCGTGGCCGCGAATTTAACAGGAGTTCACCATGACGATTCCTACTATCCAGATGCAGACAAGTTTGACGGATTCCGGTTTGCAAAGTTGCGCGAGCAGAACCCGGATGAGAGTGTAAAGCACCAAATGGTCAAAACTAGTCCAGAATATCTTCCATTTGGACATGGACGACATGCCTGGTATGTTCGTGCTGTGTTGACCTTCACTATGTCGTCCTGAAACCATTTCGGTAGTCCAGGCCGTTTCTTCGCAGTAAACGAGCTCAAGGCAATGATGGCATATCTGATTTTGAATTACGACGTGAAAGCGGAAGTAGAGGGAGTACGGCCTGAGAACGAGTACTACCGTAATCAATTGTCACCGAACTCCAAAGCCAAAATCCTGCTCAGGAAGCGAACGGACGTATAAGGTTATCGCCACCCATTCACTATGCAGAAGTTGGCCAAAGGGTTTGGAGTTCCATGTCATCAGTATGCGTTGAAATGTTTTTGTTTTTGTAAGTAAATGTTTGTAAAAGTGCTCCAATCCTCAGAGTATCTTTGTTGCAACTAGAAAGTTGAAGTGTTCATAGTCAATGTTTTAAACGTGTCAAGTAATGTTATATACTGCACTGTTGTTCTGTATGCTGTAGAGAGCAGAAGATTGGCATTTTCAAGGACAGGAAACCAAGGACTACAGAACACGCTGAGATTAGCTGAGTGAACCGAAACACTACAGTTGAAAATGTCTTATTGCATCACATCATAATGCATAAATGGCATAATGCATAGACTTTTGGCCAGACCAAAACTCAGGTCCTCAGCCAAAATGTATTGTCATAATGCATAAATTGTATAATGCATTGGGTTTAGCCCTCTCCCAACGTTATGCAATAAGACATTTTCAACTGTATATGGATTATAGCCATGGATTCTATACATATCATCATGCCCTGTTGTTTCACTGCGTACACAGGAAGATCAGAGCTACTATTGAGACGCCTACTATTACACGAGATGAGGAAGAATCGGTGCTACCCTAATGTTTAAAACATACTGGAACGGACAAGCCAGAGTGGACGGGATAAAGAAAGGACAGTCTGAGAACAGCGAAGCAGAAGTATTCCAGCTCGACCTGAGTTGTGAAGACCAAGCGCTGGAATCACGGCGTTAGTGTGCGACCAAACAATCCTGCTCTTGGCGTGCGAAGCATCATATGCTTTCAGTAATTCCTAACTATTCAGCTAGGCACCAAAGACCTGACAAGAGAGGAAGCTTAAAAGTACCGAACGAAAATACATTGATCCTGATACGGTGCACGCCAGGCGTTCGGCGTCTATAATTGACATGCCTTTTGGAATTTGTGATCCTTGTGCAGTTTCATGGCGCCGCGCCGGATGTTCATGTGGTTGAAGACTGATATGTATTAGTGGGCACATAAGTGCGTTAACGTGATACTGGCGCTAAGAAAGGGCTAAGATGATCTGGCCTCGACGCGCTGAAAGGACGGGGAAAGCAAGGCCTTCGGGTTCATCACTCGTGAAAGTACAAACAAGGAACGGATATAAACTCAATGGAAGTGAAAATTTGAAAATTTTCAGCTTGAATCGAGATAGAGGCAAAAACCTAATACTTACAAAGATAGCGCCCTTCGCCGATAGAAAACAAAGGACCCAGTCTCGGGATATCTTCCCGTTCAAATAACAAGTCACCGATATAGAATTGAACTGATCAAGGGTATTTCGCGCCAGCGTTAATGCATACGTTCAGTGTATACCAAACCAATTGGATAGTGGGTAAGAATAAACCAGAAAAGGGTGCAGTCTCAATTGGCGGGACGGGAGGATCATTACATACTGACCTTGGTCAGTAGGGAAGTCAGCTGAAAGGCAGGGCCCTTGTTGTATCCTGGATTCCCGGTAGACCTGTGCATTGATATGGAGGAATGGAATCAAGGACCGATACGAGCAATTCCGCAGCCTTTTACTACTTTTCCATGGCGTGTCAACAATGTCCATGTCTGACATTCAGCGGCTTGGACATTGAGGTGTCGAAAACTCCCAACATTCCCAGCGGAACTGTATTCGTTCCTGAAGCTATGAAACAGCAACAAGTTGGAGGTGCAGGAGTAGAGCAGCCCGAATGTTTTGTATGTAATACCGCAAAGTAGCGTGGAACATGTTCAGGATAACAGAACGATCCTGCAGCATCCCATCCCAAAAGGGTTGAGCCATGCGACAAGCTGTCTTGAAAGTGCTTTTATACCAGAAAGCTTTGTGAGATTTTCCTCGATTTGCCATTTACGAAAGAGGCACCGGCAGGATCAAGCTGATAAAAGGGTTTGAAGGCATGTAGACAGACAGCGTGCAAACTGTCAAAAGTACAGTCCCGTCCTATACCATGCCTATTGGAGTTATGAGGTGTACTAGATGTTTCAGCCTCGTTCCCCTCGGGCGTCAAGGCAACAACGACATGAGCTCGAACCAGTGTCGACAATTGACCTATTCGGCACCCATGACAGCGATTCGTGCGCGCATGCAAGCTGGTGATGGCTCCGGTATAGGCCTGCGTGCTAGGACTGGCGGTAACGTGCCACTACGCTTTGATAGATTGTTGGTTTTATGATGGGAGGCATTTGTGCTGTTTCCTGTACACCGAAGACGGATGAGTTTTCGAGGTGATACCAATCATTCGATTCATTCCTGGAATGCAAATAAGTATCAATGATTGAATGCATGGAGCTCGAAAAAGGCATTTGCTTGGAAGTAGAAAGATTTGTCGTGAACAGTATAACCCCATGGGCTAGCTACGCACGCTGCGGTTACCGCCAGCTACGCGAGCACCATCACTCGGACCCGTCGTGTCGCCTCGCTTAAACAACGTAGCGCAAAAAGCGCATCAAAAGCGCATCTCCAAACAATCCGCAATCACAGCAAACAAAATAAATTTGGTCGTGTGCACAGGAAAATTATGGAAGCAGCGATAAGTACTTCAGGGTAAGTAGCATTTTCGCGTAGGGATGATGGAAGAATGCGGGGTAGGCAGGGTTAATAGTTTTGTAGACCCGACCTGGATTCGGGCAACTGCGTATGTGCGCATGTAGGCGGCGCGCGGGTCGATAAGTACTTATCAGTACCGTTCCTGGTCCCGTTTCCAGCGCCGGTTCGTGTGGAACCGTTATTTTTGTAATTTCTTGGGAAGACAGCCTTGAGATGAAGTCATCCGACTCTAAACCCCACAATCTGACGTGTCTGGGAGATAGATGGCTACAAGTCGTCTCGATCGGTGTAAGTTGGGGCCATTTGACGTACCATAAGTTGGGAAGAGCGCTCCAGATAATGTAAACGAGTATTCCGGTAAAACAATCACGAGCAAATTGAGTGCATTGATTTTGGCTCCGTCACACGGGGGATCAACGACACCGACGCGTTTGGCACGTGTGTACCTCGGACTTTTGCGGAATGTGCTGAGTGTGTTTTGCAGACCTGGTCCACCCGCCGTTTACTCACCTAGCACGTCGAGCAGAAAAGCGACCCCGCCTGAATGATAGGTGTTTCTGACTTATATGGCAGCTGCCGTTAGAAGAAATTAGGCATAGCGGCGGAGTTTCTCCCGATATATCTGGCTATGTTGGCATCGCCACAGCCGATCCCTGTCGCGGGAGCGAAGCTTAAATTTTGCTTGGACATCGGCTAGTGCAGGACCGATCGTACAATCCAGACTTGTAAAACCACACATATTCTCGCGATTGGAATACTTGGCGTTGATGAAGGTGAGGATAGAGCATAGGGAAGAGTGGGAGAGGCTCTGGAAGGAGGAAATAAGGTGGAACAAACGACCCTGGGGAGGGAGCCGGAGCATCAGCTTCGTTGATCCGTTTTTGCGTGAGCTCATGGACAGGCGACGGCAGGCGTGATAAGGACTAGCGTGGCCAGAAATCGAGCATTCGTTCCCAGGTGGCCGATCTCGATACAAGGAACGGAAACATACAAACCTATCGTGCTTCCTCAATTTTCCTTATCGTACAAACCCAAATGTGCTTCCCTGCACTCCAAATACATATAAAGCTCCCACTACGCTCCGGCTGACCTTTTTCTCCACCCCTCTCCTCCCTTCCCTTACGCCTCCCTGGCGCCTTGCCCACTCGACTCGTCTCTCAGCACAGCAGCTAGAGCAGTCTCTCCATCGGGTCCTCACGATGTATAACGAGAAAGACGAAAAGGATTTGCACTCGAACAGTGACAATGTCTCCCTAGAGAAGGGACTCGGCGACGCGACCGCACATGCTGCTGGTAAGTGCGCATAAAGCTGCGTTAAATATGCCATCTAATGATTCTACCTCTCCTCTCTCTCTCCAGTCGTTGAGGACGAGCGCTACCACTTCGATGCCGTCGACCTCGATCGCGTGCAGCGTCGACTCAAACAGCGCCATGTGCAAATGTATGTCGCATGCTCCTGCTGCCATTCGCTTATTCGATTCCGGAGTTTATTCTGACTGTATGCAATTCACAGGATCGCCGTGAGTATAATTCTGCTTAGTACATGTGACCATGTGGTCCCACTACGCGCGCCCATCTCAGTATATCGTACCAATGCTCAACGCTGCCCTTTTTGGCTTGTAGATTGCAGGAACGCTTGGCACAGGTCTGTTCCTCGGTTCTGGTCAAGCACTGCACCTGGCCGGCCCACTCGGCGCCCTATTGGCATATGCGCTGGTTGGTTCCGTTGCATACTCGTGGGTTTCCATTCCATCTAATTTGATATCGCGATTATGGCTGAGCTGTAAACGTAAAGGTCGCTATGCGCAATCGGTGAAATGACTGCGCACGCTCCGATCTCTGGAACGTTCCCGCACTTTGCCGCTCGTTGGGTAGACCCTGCACTTGGTTTCGCTGTTGGGTGGAATTATTTCTACGTCAGTAATCAGCGATAGATGTTTCATGATACATTGATATTAACTCATTGGCTACAGTCGAACGCTATTACGGTTCCCGTTGAAGTAACCGCCGCTCAGATTCTTCTTACCTTCTGGGATCAGGACGTGCGTATTTTTTGCGAGATGCTGATTTAATGTGTATTTTTTAACAGATTACCTTTATCAGGAAGGACATGCACCAATCTACACAGCCGTTATTTGTATCTGCGTCTGCTTGATCAATATCTTTGGTGTTCGATGGTTCGGCGAATCTGAATTCTTCTTCTCAATCATCAAAAGTAAGATTCTGTTCCCCTCATAGACGATAGAACCGATTAGAACTTCTCTTTTGATCTATATTCAGTTCTATTGATCACCGGCCTTATCATCACCGGTCTCGTCGTCGACCTTGGCGGAGGACCCGACCACCAACGTATCGGGTTCCGTTACTGGAAGAACCCTGGTGCGCTAGCTCAGTCGGATTTGGTATCCAGCGACAAGGTCGGACTTGGTCGGTTCCTCGCCCTCCTCTCCGTACTCGTCCAGGCAGCATTCTCGTTCCAAGGAATGGAGCTTGTTGCAATCGCCGCATCTGAAACTGAGAGCCCACGTCGGAACATCTCCAAGGCCGTTCGCCGAGTGTTCTATCGGATTCTTGTCTTCTACATGCTCGGAATCTTCATTACCGGTTTGCTCATACCGTTCAATGATGGCAACTTGCTCTCGGTCGCGGACAATGCTGCACAGTCGCCGTATGTCATCGCGTTCAATCGCGCGGGTATCAAGGTCCTCCCACACATCATCAATGGTGCAGTCTTCACGAGCGCGTTTTCTGCTGGAAACTCGTTCTTGTTCTGTTCATCGCGTATCTTGTACGGTTTGGCTATTCGTGGACAGGCACCAAGGATCTTCTCGTATTGCACGAAGAATGGCCTCCCCATTGTGGCCGTTCTGACAACAAGTTGCTTTGCGTTCCTTGCGTTCATGAACACACAAGCTTCGTCCGAGCAGGTCTTCAAGTACGTTCGAGCGATAAATCTTCTTTTCTATTGAAGGTTCGTTACTGATTTCTGATTTCGCTATATTATAGTTGGTTCGTCAACTTGACGACTGTTGCTGGTTTCTTCACCTGGCTATCCATCAACCTTACCTTCATCTACTTCTGTAAGTTTTCCTCCTATTAGCCTGCTCTGAGCACTCAACTTAAAACCATCCTAACAGATCGCGGTAAGAAGGCACAAGGCTTCGACCGAACAAAGAGCGCATACTATAGCGGACTGCAGCCCTATCTCAGTTACTGGGGTGTCTTCTGGTGTATACTGTTCATTCTCATCAACGGTTTCGCAGTCTTCTTCGACTTCAACGCGTCCGACTTCCTCGTCGCCTACCTCGACATCCCGTTATTCTTCTTGCTATACTTCGGCTGGAAGATTTACAAGCGTACGAAGTTCTGGAAACCACAAGATATGGATTTCGTCACTGGTATCCCGACGATGGAGGAGACGGAGATTCCGGAGGAACCGCCTCGGACAATTGGGCAGAAGATTGCTGCTGTTATTTTCTGAGTGCTCCTCGTCCGTTTCTCTTCCATCTCCCTATCTCTCCGTTTCTTTATATTACGCTTGTTATGATTCGTTACCTTCGAGTCTTCTCCCTTTGGGCTGGAGTTACGAGACGCGGGTCGTAGTGCGTTTATCTTGTGTAATTGATATCGTGACGTCGGTGTTGCTTTTTAGAGTGGATTAACTTTTTTGTATATTTTCTACGTACCTATCCTATCTATGATATTGAAAAGATAGCTAAAAATTCTATTCATCCATTCTCCTCTCAACTTCGCAACTTGAATCGTGGGAAAGATATTTGTCAGTGTCAGAACGATTGGGTACCGAGTAAGAGGAAAAGAACGAAATTTTAATGTGGTAAAGCGCAGATATTCAAGTCGGTCATTTTCATTCAAGATTTTATTTCTAGTCCCGGCATTCATTAACAGCTGGAAGTGTTTGTATATACTATCAATGAAATTTTATTTATATATTCCAGTCAGAATTAGTCCAAATCATTTGTTTGCATTTGTTTGCAAACACGTCTTTTGCAATATTTGAATAAATAGAGGCGTGTAGACGTCGGCACATATTCACAATATTTGTATTTATTTGTACCATTTTTTAATTGCCCCTTTTCTTTCCAATTTCGGCAAAAGCAAGTACTAAACCGGTAATCACCCTAAGTAAATATTGGATAGGAGTTGCATCTTTAAGGATACTTATCATTGGCGAGCGGGAAGGTGTCCAAGACGAGATGATAGCTCGAACCGTATCTGTTTTTACCGGTGGTACCATGTGGTCGTCTATCTAGGCGTATAAATATGGTATTGCTGTGGTGGAACATCTCGGAAAGCGCCGAGTGCTAGATCTATATCTAACTTGATATACGTCGGCCGGAGTGTTGTTTACATAGCCACATGAGCAACCGTTCAATGAAAAACTCGATACACTAAGGATTTCCTGTCCCGAGCCAGGCGATCTTCCGTGTTCTTTGCACGTGTACGACAAAGCCTGTGTTACATGAAGCAACGGGAACACCTGTATAATTTATTTTGTACATGTCGATCAAGCAATAAAACATACAACTTTCAGATATTTATACAATTTATATGAGATTATTTCATGAATGTTAATGGACGCAATCGGGACGCATCCCCTCGTGTATCAGGAACTCACACGCTGACTTTATGCATCCTTCCTCCTCCTGAGCAGGATTTTAGCCGTGGGGTTTGGGCTCAATCGAGAACGATGGTACACATTCTCCGGTCGCACGCCTTCTACCTCAGCCTTCACGTCATAATTCAAAATCAGGCATGCCATCATCATTTTGAGCTCGTTCACTGCGAAGAAGCGACCATAACTACAAAGAATGTCCTAAGTTGGTCTGGAGCTAAGCAACACAGTAGGATGTATATGAACGCACCAGGCATGACGTCCATGTCCGAATGCCAGATATTCTGGGCTTGTATTGACCATTTGATGCTTAACGCTCTCCTTAGCACTTTGCTCACGCAACTTTGCAAAGCGGAATCCGTCAAACTTGTCTGCATCTGGATAATGAGATTCGTCACGGTGCATTCCTACCACATTTGCGGCGACGAATGAGCCGGCAGGTAGGAAGGTCCCATCCGATAAGTTGAGGTCAGAAAGTATTTTGCGAGTCACCGATACTTGAAGGAGGTATCGATTTAAGTACTCACGCGATTATATGTCAAGACGAACTTACACATGTTAGCACCGTTAATCCGCTGGCTCTCTTTCATGAAACTATCGAGTTTCCACATTTTCGCCATCGCAACTTTCGACCATCCCTCCTCTTTGATCACCTGTTCGATCTCTTCCCGAATAGGCGCGACATATTTGGGCTCTGCCGCAATGTGAAGCAGGGCATGGCCGAAGCTCTAATATTCAAACTCGTTGAGAAGAAGAGGTAGAAGCTGAAATTTAGGTGGATCAAGCCCACATTGGAGGTTGTGTGTATCGCAGCAAAGTTTATCGTAAGCATCCTCAACGTGAGATCACGAATGCTTCGTTTCTCGTTCTTCGGTGCTTCTTCAATGAGCCATGAGATCATGTCAACCTTGTTATTTGGTCAGCTTCTTGGGGGAATGGATTAAGTGGTTTCATCTACCGGTTTTCCGGGCCAATCATCGCCATTTTCGTCGTACATACGAAATCTCTCCTCGAGTACAGGCTGAAGGAGTCTCACGGCTTGACGTATTCTCTTAGTCGTTGGGTTGAAGTATGCACCGACGATGCTTTAAATTAAAGAAGAATTAAACGTGAGATTGACCTCTGTGCTTCGAGATGGGAGCACTGCTGATAATGACTAATAATCCCGAGATGCTTACGGGTGTAAAATGGACGGCACGTCTTGAATAATGTGCGCCAACTTCATGACATCATGCGTGAAAGAGATGCTCAACTCCATGAACTCCTGGTCTCTGCCTGTAGTTGCAAGTGAGTCACGGCAGACATAACACAACTAAATTGGCACTTACAAAGCGGGACGCCGACGAAAATCCTGTTACTAGCCCTGCATACAAGCTTTCTCGCAGAATCCAATGCAGGAATGGCAACCCAATCTGAGGTGATCGCACTATTAGTCATTGCGACCCAACCATAAACGAAAACTTCATCGTGCCGTTACTCTTTTTCGGAACCAGATCGTTATATGTACACATGACTTCATCGCGAACCTCGCTGAGCAGTTGGCCCAGAGAACGAGTCAACTGGTTACGGACGACATGAAAGTGGTATGGGTTTGATACAGATTTCTCTCCAAATATCCAACGAAACCCAAAGTCCTGAGACAAATGCGTGACTACACTCGAAATATTTGCATCAGGAGAATATGTATCAAACCTCATACGTTGCGACGAGCAAAGAAGCCGTTTCGTCTGGAGCCTTTCTGACCTCTTCGATGAGATCACGTCTATTAATTATGACCGTATATCTATTCATCTCAGGAATCTTGAATGTCCCTTTGCAATACTGTATTGAGACGAGAATAAGCATGCGCCTAGTTCACAGACAAAAGATACAAACCTTCATATATGCGTTTTTTAAGACAGATCTCGCATTTGCAATGAAGTCGACGGCACCAACATATGATGAGGTGGCTCCAGAGCAGCCTTCGAGAGGAACAGGGACCTATATAGGAGTAGATTAGCTAGACTCCACATCATAAATGGGCAACCATACATTAAGCTTTCGGCCCTCACTAAGTCTAACAAGCAAGGCGAGCACAATGCATATTGCAACCAGAAGCAGGGAGTAGGTTCTGGTATGGTCCTCAAGTTTATGAAATCCCGGAACCGAAGTCACCTGTATCAGGGTAGGTTTCCAGGTTGGTGTAATGTTCATAGCTAAGGATCTTTAAGTGGTAGAGATATGGTGCACTAGTCGACAAGAGACAAGCATCTTGGGTGCTCTTTATACAGAAGTTCTTCTGCAAAAGCTAGCTAGATTCGTTGCTCTTTATACAGAAGTTCTTCTGCAAAAGCTAGCTAGATTCGTTGCTTCAATCTCCCCAATCGTTGCATGACACATGTTACAATATGAAATCGTGCGCTCATGTCCAAACAGGACAATAGGGCCCTTATGTCCCCAACGTATTCCAGAAATCACAAGAGGAGCGCCGTACTTGACCGGGTGTGGCTACCTTCCTACGGAAGGTAAGCCTGGCTGGTGACCAATAGAATTCGAAAATAGAGTGTCTTGAAGATGCAAATAATGTTTGATCCATTGTCGTACGGGGTGATCGGGATTCGGTATCCAACGTACGGCCGCAAAAGCATCAATGATTCAATCTGCAGAAGATATTACTGTGGTCAGACTTCACGTGATAAGTGTATAAATAAAACCAAACATCACTTATTCTCTCTCTGATACATGGATGTAAACAGGAAGAAATGTATTTTGACCATCCTACAATCAAGAAGAAAGGGATTTACTCGGATCTTATTTGGTAAAATGAACTGGTTTTGAAGAATATAGGCCTACTGGGTGTCTCTGGTAGACTTTGTTTGTGATTCTGATGATGGCCGAAGCATGACTTTCTCGGGTGCGTTTGGGGCAAACTGCGAGCCCCAGAGATCGTTAAAGCTGTGTGATGGAGCTTGGCCTTCATTGCTCTCGACATAATGTACTTTGTAGCCTGAAGTTGACAGTAGACTTCCGTACATTTCGATCCGAGTCGGTCTTATTTTTAATCAGACCTTCTTTTGAGGACTTCTTACAGCAGTGAGCTTGATAACTCCAACTAGACATTACTTTTGCAGTATTGTCGTAGCCTGTCCATTCATCGCACATTCGCGTTTTATAAATTGGGTCAGTCGATGTAGAGCGAGGTTCCCAGAAGGGCAACGATATTCACGAAAACATGGAGTCGAATGAAACTCAAAAAAAATTATGCCGAGGTTTCCCAAATGTGTTCAGTGATGCACCACTTATATCAATGTCATATCGAAGTCACCCAATCGATTTAAGTCCACCCTAAGATTTGTCGTGACATTCAGCGCTCTGTGTTAGATTGCACTTTCTAGATCTTCCGTGCGGCACCGAGGCTGAATTGGTTATATGCAACTTTCAGAAGGTTATAGCAGTCATAATAGGTATTTACATGTTTATAACAAGATCCTTTGATATGCAGCAATGAAAGGAACCCCAAATCACTGATGTGATTTGGTATGGCGAATGATGATAACCTTATACCTCTCTTCGTTTCTTGAAGAGGACCTTAGCCTTTGGGTTTGGGCTCAATCGAGAATGATGATACACGTTCTCTGGCCTCACTCCTTCTACCTCGGTCTTCACGTCATAATTCAAAATCAGATATGCCATCATCAGCTTGAGCTCATTCACTGCGAAGAAGCGGCCGGGGCTATGAAGTATGCATAAGTCAATTTAGTCTTAAACATAAAGTATAAAGTATATGAACGCACCAGGCATGACGTCCGTGTCCGAATGCCAGATATTCTGGACTCGTGTTAACCATTTGGTGCTTTACACTCGCCTCAGAGCTTTGCTCACGCAACCTCGCAAAGCGGAATCCGTCAAACCTGTCTGCATCTGGGTAATGAGAGTCATCACGGTGCGCCCCCACCACATTCGCAGCAACGAATGTGCCGGCAGGCAGGAAGGTCCCATCTGCCAAGGTGAAATCGGACATTATCTTGCGATTTAAAGATACTGGCCAATAGTTATGGTAAAGTCCGAGGCTGCACACACGCAGTCAAGACGAACTTACGCAAGTTGACACCGTTAATCCGTTGGCTCTCCTTCATGAAACTATCAAGCTTCCACATCTTTGTCATCGCGACCTTCGACCATCCTTCCTCCTTTATCACCTGCTCAACTTCTTCCCGCAGAGGCGAGATATATTGTGGCTCCGCCGCAAGGTGGAACAGAGCATGTGCGAAACTCTGATAGTAGAATGCAATGCGGCGTGTCAGTAAATCGCTACGATATAAGAGATATAGCCAACATTCGAGGACGTGTGCATGGCAACAAAGTTAATATGTAGCATCCTCATCGTGAGTTCCCGAGTTTCGCTTCTCGTTCTTCGGTGCTTCATCAATAAGCCATGAAATCATGTCGACCTTTATTTGGTCAGCGGCCCAGTCGACGAAATAAGCATGTTACACCTTACCGGTTTCCCCGACCAATCACCGCCATTTTCGTCATGCATTCGAAATCGTTCCTCAAATACAGGACGAAGAAGTCTCATGGCCTTGCGGACACTACGAGTTGTTGGGCTGAAATAAGCACCGACAATGCTATAGAGTGAAAATCAATCACAGAGGTTCCAGTTATAACTCATAACACTGAAACGCTTACGGGCGCAGAAAAGCAGGCATGTCCTGGACCATGTACACTGTTTTCACGATATCAATAGTGAAGTTGATGCTTAGCTCAGCATACTCTGGATCTCTGCCTTTAAAAAAGTAACAAAAGTATGAACACACTGTCATGCGACGAAGCCGGGACTCACAAAGAGGAACGCCAACGAAAACCCTGTTGCTTGCTCTGCAAACAATGCTTCTCGTTATATCCAATGCAGGTATTGCAACCCAGTCTAGAATGATCGCCATATCATCTATTGCAATTTGAGTATCAGCAATAGCCCGCTATCGTACCTTCACTTTTCAATGGAATGAGATCATTAAATGCATGCGTAATTTCGTCGCGGACGTCGTCCAATAGCGAACCCAAAGACTGAGTCAGCCGATTACGAATGATTAGGAAATGATACGAATCCCTCGCTATTTTCTCTCCGAATGTCCAATGGAAAGCGAAATCCTGGTAAAATGTCACGTTCAGCAAGTAAAACTTGCACAGAGGTTCATGCCATACCTCAATCATTGCCTCGGCAAAAGAGGCTTTATCGTCTGGAGCTTTCCTAACCTCTTCGATAATTTCACGTTTATTGACTATAACAGTGTACCGATTCATTCCAGGAATCTTGAATGTTTCATTTCCATACTATACTTAGATGAGACTATGTATGTACAAAATTCATAGGATACATACCTTCTTATACGCGTTTCTTAATATGAACTTCGCACCCGTGATGAAATCGTAGGCGGCAACATACGAAGACACTCCAGAGGAACCCTCAAGAGGAACGTTGACCTACATCGAATCCGGTTAAATAGAGCCTTCATCATGTGTGTGGAGGCGTACATTGAGATTTCGGCCCTTGCTAGGCCTGCCAATTATGACAACCGCAAAACACATCCCTACCAAAAGCAAGGAGTAGCATTGGGCATGATCCCCAATTTTAGCAGCAAGTTCAGGGACCAACATCATCTGTGTTTGGGTAGGTTTTCAGATGTGCGCAACGTTATAAAACAGGTCCCTGCACGTAGTAGGGATATGGGATGATAGTCGATGAAAAGCTAGCATGTAGGAAGCTCTTTATACAAAAGGACTCGTGAGTGCCAGCCAAGTTTGTTGCTTCAATCTCCACAATCGTTTGCATGACATGACGTACAGTAGGAGCTCGTACATTCATATCCAAGTGAAATGAAAGGGACCATAAGTTGCCAACGTGATAAAGGCTTTACGAGAAGAGGAATATCGGCACCTAGCCGGGATGTAGCAGCCTGATCCTTAAGAAGGTAAGTCCATACCCAATGGCTAAACAAATTAAAGTGCCTTACAGGAGGCGCGCATAATGTTTGCTCCATGGTCAGACGGAGCGATCGATATATTATCCGGTCTGCGTCAGTGAATGAGGAAGAGCAAAGGTGTCAATCGAGAACATTTTATCAATCGAATCTCACGTGATCGGATTGCAATGTGTGTCGTAAACCTACCAATACATACACAATGTAAACATGTAGATAATCTCATACTCATAAAGTTGTACCTCGCGATCTTCCGAGCCCTGTTGTAGTACGGCCCTACGAGATGACACACTACAGCGCTTGACTGTGCACATCTTTGTCATTCTCATCGGCATAAGACTCCGAGATACTCATACAAAGGTTTCTGCATTTACACAACATCGAGTCATCCTGCGTGCGAGCTCCATATCCTTGACATAATTCGGCACGGAGAATGGCGATAGGTAGTCTTTTATACATCCGTTCGTTTCTTGAGCAAGACTTTGGCCTTTGAGTTTGGCGTCAATTGTGTACGATGGTACTCGTTCTCCGGTCGCACTCCCTCCACCTCTGCTTTCACGTCATAATTCGAAATCAGATATGCCATCATTGCCTTGAGCTCGTTCACCGCGAAGAAACGGCCAGGGCTATAGGGACCATATCAAGCAAGCATAACGTAGGTCAAGATGGCATAAACCTACCAAGCATGACGTCCGTGTCCAAATGCTAAATATTCCGGACTAGTATTGACCATTTGGTGCTTTACACTCTCTTCCGAGTTTTTCTCGCGTAGTTTCGAGAACCGAAATCCGTCAAACTTGTCTGCGTCTGGGTAGAGAGTGTCATCACAATGCGCTCCTGTTAAATTTGCGGCAACGAATGTGCCAGCAGGCAGGAAGGTTCCATCCGACAACGTGAAGTCGGACATTATCTTGCGAGTAAGACCCGCTGGAAAGAGTCGTTGTTATACGAGTTACGAGCGTATTTGTAATTGAGACTTACTTAGCATAAGGCCATTAATCCGTTGGCTCTCTTTCATGAAGCTATCGAGTTTCCACATTTTCGTCATTGCCACTTTCGACCATCCTTCCTCCTTGATTACTTGCTCGACCTCTTCTCGTATAGGGCCAATATATCGTGGTTCTGCCGCAAGGTGGAATAGAGCGTGAGTGAAACTCTGGTATTGAAGGTCATAAGACGAATCAAAAGATGCTGCGGTGAGAGATATAGCTTACATTCGAGGACGTGTGTATAGCAGCAAAGTTGATGTGCAGCATCCTCATTACGAGATCCCGAATATCTCGGTTGTTTGGCGCTTCATCAATCAACCATGAAATCATGTCGACCTTCGCCTAGTTAACCTCCTGAGCAGTGCATAACTTAGCTATTTCTCACCGGTTTCCCTGACCAATCTCCACCATTTTCGTCATACATACGAAATCGCTCCTCAAATACAGGGCGAAGATGCTTCATGGCTCTGTGGACAGTTCGAGCTGTTGGGCTGAAACATGCACCGACAAGGCTATGGGGTGAAAATCAATCGTGAGCAGGTTGGCTGTGACGTTAAGCATTGAAACACTTACGGACGCAAAAGTACAGGGGTATTGTCAATCATATACACGGTCTTCATGACATCAATAGTGAAATTGATGCTTATGTCAATATAATCTGGATCTCTGCCTACAGAGAGGAAATAAAGGTATGAACTGCTTGTCGTGTTGGGTAAGTCGTGGCTCACAAAGAGGGACGCCAACGAAAATCCTGTTGCTGGCTCTGCATACCACATTCCTTATTGTATCCAACGCCGGGATGGCAACCCAGTCTAATAAGGTCATCCCGTCACTTACTGTTACTCGAGCATGAATAATAACTCGATATCGTACCGTCGCTCTTCATCGGAATAAGGTCATTAAAGGCACACATAATCTCGTCGCAAATACCATCGAACAGGAAAACCAAAGAACGAGTCAACTGATTACGGATTGGAACGAGGTGGTAGGTATCTCTCGCGAGTTTCTCTCCAAACGTCCAACGGAATTGAAAGTCCTGTGGAATATACAGTTCAGAAAGCAATAATTGCACCAAGAGAAGTCTTGCCAAACCTCAGCTACCGCTTCATCGAAAGAGGCTTTATCGTCTGGAGCTTTCCTAATGTCTTCGATGTTTTCACGTTTGTTAATTATGACGATGTACCGATTCAGTTGAGGGATCTTGAATGTTTCCTTTCCGTACTGAGCATTTGGTCTGAATGAGTCTAGCCATACGCACGTCCCCCAAACTAGAAACATACCTTATCATAAGCTCGCTTGAGTATGGATTTGGTGTCTGTGATAAAGTCATATGCGCCTATGTACGATGAGGAGGAGCCTTCGAGGGGTACGTTAACCTGATAAATAAACCGATCAACAAGACCCCTCAGCGAGTATATGACACCTACCTCAAGCTTCCAGCTGTTGATAAGTCTGAAAAGAGACACGACCGCAGTGCTTATTCCAACGAGAAACAAAAAGTAATATTGGACATGATCCTCAATTTTAGGAGATTCCCGCAGCGAAATCATCTGCGTCAGCGTAGATCTACAGGTAGCTACAAGAATTATAGCTTAATGGTTTGGAAGAAGGGGGGGGGTGGGCACAGTAGTCAAGAAGAGGCAAGCATCCAAGAAGCTCCTTATACGAAAGTTTCTGTGAGAGAGCCAGCCACGGCCATCACTTCAATACCTGCATTCTTTGCATGCCGAACAGTATTTATCCGTACATTGTATTGAGGTATAGTAGAAGGGCTTCTGGTGCTAGGAAGATACTGGAAGGCCTTACGAGAAAAATGTAAGCACTTGGCCGGAATGTAGCAACTTTTCCCTGGAAGAAGACAAGCCTGGCTGATGACCAATAGAGTATGTGAGCAGAATACAACCCAAGGAGTGTGAATAAGTTCTGTTGCATCATTGGACGATAAACAATGCTTTCTTCTTGCCAGCGAATGGAGAACTGCAAAGACATTTCTGAATCTTCAACGTCAAGAACATACCCATTACGTTTCACGTGACATATAATTACTAATACTGTAATACAATATATGCTTTAATTCATGATAAGTAAGCATGAAGAAACCCAGGAATGGCAATCGGCTGCTGACTTTGCTTTTCTGATTCCAGTATCGACAAATCAAGTGTTTCTGGTGAGCCGCCAACATATCCAAGTCATCAAACGTGTGTTTTATCACACTTGGGACAGCTTACAAACCAGTAATATTTGGTATTGGAGGTTCACTACTGAATACAATACGCACCCCAAATCCGAATGAAATTGGAACATGAAAACGTATAGTAAAATTCATGACAAACTGTTTGAAAAGAGATGAGAATCTCCAAGTAGAAGCTCAGGACGTTTGATGAGCCTCAGAGCGCATTATGGGTATGTGGAATTTGTACTTGTCCAGGTGAGCTGCTCCGTTCAAGTTCGTTGACCCTCGATAAATCCATCAAGGCACCACATGTTTTGTACAACGGATAGACATGCATCCTTTTGCCGTACATAGCGCACATCCGTAAAGGTGTAGAAATTCGACACGGAACGAGGTTCCATGAACCCACGCGAACATGGGATGGAGAAAATTTCGTAAGGATTGTGTTAAGAAAGGGGAAAGAGAGGTTATGTGAGAGGCTTAGAGGGATCACACAAAGAGGGGGGATAGTGGACTCGGCTCGCTCTCTCGCAGCTTACTTCATTGTCTGTTGATTAGTTAGTCTATATATACTATGTAGGTATGTCTCAGATGTAGAATGTATGATGGAAGGTATTCCATCATTGTTTGTCATTGCTTGTAATGTAGTTTATATCATCTGAGACATACTCTTGTGTAGTCTCGTCTTAACACTCCCCTTCAAACTCTTACTAGGTCAAATAGACTTGTAAGATGTTTGCTTGTAGTATGTATAGATAGTTTAATCATTATAACTGTATTGTACAATTGTTCATTCGTGTAACACGTTTATAACTTGATGTAGTTAATAATAATATTATTAGCATTATAGTAATGCATTGTTTGTTCTGTGTACTGTCTGTTCCAAATGTCATCCACTTTGTGTTAAGTTTGTCCAATGTTATATTGATTAAGTATATTTAATTAGTTTGTTTGTTCATAATATATTGTTCAATAACAGCATTATTATCATAATAGATTGTTTGTAAATGTTATTAAATAATTTGTAAATGCTTCAGAGACCTGCAGAATCTTGTCAGCATGCATAGGTACATATATGTGCATATTTAAATCATAAATGCAATTGCTTGTTTTGTTTTATTGTTTGTTATTCAGACATATTGTTTGTTATTAAGTTTGTTTGAGTACTCTAGTAATTTCCTTTTTACTTTGTAGTGAAACTAATGAATCACACTAGTAAAATGTATATTCAATGTTGCAATAATATCCTTCTTTAATCATTGCTGTCTGTGTTCGTCTACATTTGTATATGTGTTAAGCATTCAGCAATAGCTGATTTATGTCTTTGGATTGAAGTGTTACATCAATTGTATATTGTAATATTAATAATAATATTTGTTTTTGCCAGATTGCTTCATTCTGAGATCAATGAGGTTTTATACTAATGTATATTTGTTGCATAGATGTTATGTCTGGCTACAGGCATCTTGCTATGTGTCTAGGTGCATCATATATGTATTATATTATGAATGTATTGTTTGTTCGTTTGCTTTACATTATCATTTATACATATGTATTAATTTATTAACATTATGTTTGTTTATTGATTGTTTCTAATGCATCCTGAGTAACTATACAATCTGTTGTATTGTTTCTTTAATAACCAACATAGTTATCTGTTGTAAATCATTACTAACATGTGTTTGTATTATTTATCATTAACAATGTTATTGTGAATTGTTGTGATCATAGTATTGTATATATATATGTGTATGTTATGGCTATTGTTCTTTGCTTTTTCTTTTGTGAAGAATAATGTATTGTAACACAATCCACATATAAGTGATATATCAGATTATGTTTACTATAATTGTTTCCTAGCATTCTTTAGTTAATCTAGTGCTATGCACAATTGTAGTATTTGTTCAACATTTTATTTGTTAATTGGTTTGCTAGGTAAAACGTTTTATATATCAGTTTTATTTATTTTATTTGAATCATTGTATAGATATACCTATTAGTATCTATCCAATGTATTTCATAGTATTATAATGCTGTTCATACTTGTATTAATTGTACAGTGAGGGCAAATTAATTGTTCATACAAGAATCGATTTAATAGTTTTATTTAATTATATGTATGTGCTCCATACTTGTTTATATAGTTATTATCTGTGTATTGTTCAGTTGTAGTTGTGAATTATATTGTAATTATATTTGTATTATCATATAGATATATTATTTATTGTTTTATGTACATTCCAAAGTATTATTTTTGTTATTCATCACTTTTATCTATGAACTATAGTCTGAATTGATGAATTATTTTGTTATATAATGTGATAATCATCTGTATATTATTTATTTTCGTATTAAACACTGTTAAGTTAATTATATTATCATATTAATATTATTCACCAAGTATGAGCATTTGTTTCATAGTAGAATCATTATTTATTTAATGTTGAAGTTCAATTACACATTGTGTTGACTTCTGTTATTTAGTTCTGATCAACATAGTTTTGCTTTGTACTGAATGAAGCTTGTAGGAGTAAAGTATTAAGCTGATAAGGCTATTACAATGAATAATACAAATATAATTATTACAAACACATTATTATAATAATTATGATCAAAAACAATCATAATATAATATGATTAAATAAATTAATAAAATGTTTAAGCCATTATCTCAGACAGTATAATATAAAATAGGTAATAACAGACACAAGTGTACTTAATAGAACTCAGCACATTTACTAAAAGCACTACATAAATAATAATTACAATGTTATTAAATGAATATTATACAGAAACAAACAAATTACCATATGTTTTCAACACAAAAACAAAATATTCATTCATAGTTATGAACAATTATTAATAACGAGTGCAAACAAAACTTGTATATTATACATAATGTGTACTTATCTACTATAACAAACAAAATACACATTATATAACTTGACAAACATTAATGGTAACAAAGATATAATAGTAATACTACTTAAATTACTTATTATAGAACATAACAAATGTTACACACAGCTTTAAAATACTAATAATTAGAAATCGAACCATGAAAGCAATTACAATTATTATATATAAATATTATATTATAACAACAATTAATAAACATTAAAGAAATATCCAATTCTTTAAAGAAATACCTTCTTGAATTGAAGGGGAGAAAATGGATAATATGCACAAAAAATTAATAACTAAATATAAACAATGGAACAGAAAGTATAATACTATGGATGCTACAAAAAATAGAATAACAAAATTCACAGACTAAGCACTGACTAAGCAATAGAAGTTACAGACAGACATAACAGATCATAAAGGTAAAACATTGTCACAATGTAAATTTAATAATTGTTTGTTAAGGTATATACACTGTACAGTTGATGTTGCTGTTGCAACTTTGAAATTTATTATATAATCAACTGCTGTGATAACACGTTCTGCATAATTAAGTTGTATTAATGTGTTGTTTCAAGTATATTAGAGATATAATTCTTTCATTCATTGTTAGTATACATTTACACAATTGTATTAATGTGTAAAGTAGTATCATTTGTTTAATAATTATAATTTTTGCACTTGTCTTGTGCTGTAATCAGTATTTACACGTTATAACATTATTCTTTTGTGTGTAGTTAGTTTATATGCTCTGTAGCATTGTTTTTTGGTTTGTAGTTATTCATTATACTTTTGTATATCTGTACTCATCTGTATATCTTAGATATGTGTATTATATTTGGTATCCAATAAGTAATTGTGATATCTGACATGTAACCACTGAATCCAATATGTTACATATAATTACTCAACCATGATATGTGTTAGTTATTATATTGTTCTGTATTTGTTCTGTTAGTTCTATCTGTATTATTATTATTATTATTGTTATTATTATTGTTATTATAGTGTCTGCAATTGTATTATTGTTTATAATACAT
>NW_006760386.1:1118397-1245875 GCF_000271605.1 Fomitiporia mediterranea MF3/22
ATCTCTGTGATATTATAGAGTATTTTAGCATTTAATAATTGTAGTAAGTGATACTCATTGTAGTTTCAATGTTGCCTGCATAGATTATGTTATTACTGGGCCAATGATCATAATCACTAAGATGACAATCATATAATGTCTGGGTCGTATGTAGTACAGTAGATTGTGTGTCTGCAGCATATTGATTTGTGTTTGGGATACTCAGACAGGTGAGTTGAGTTCTGCATTGTAGTATGTTGTGTGTGTGTATGTGATGCATAGAACTGCATAGAGCATAGATGTAGTAGAGTGTAGATAAAGCATAGGCAGGGAGCTCAAGGCTTATAACCTGTTAAGAAAGGGGAAAGAGAGGTTATGTGAGAGGCTTAGAGGGATCACACAAAGAGGGGGGATAGTGGACTCGGCTCACTCTCTCACAGCTTACTTCATTGTCTGTTGATTAGTTAGTCTATATATACTATGTAGGTATGTCTCAGATGTAGAATGTATGATGGAAGGTATTCCATCATCGTTCGTCATTGCTTGTAATGTAGTTTATATCATCTGAGACATGCTCTCGTGTAGTCTCGTCTTAACAGATTGTGTTTCTCTGTACATTCTAATGTGCAGCTATCAATACAATACTTTGATAACACCTAAGCAATCTCAATTCATTCCGTAATTCCTATTCTTAGGTTTCGCGATCTTCCGCCCTCATTACAAAATGATCATGTATAATACAACAGCCAAGATAATTTGGCTGTGCGTATCACTACGCTCCTGACCGGCACAGCTAGACCAAAACAAACGGCTTCGAACTGTAATATGTACAAAACAAACATTTCCGTGATACACTAATTCAGTTCGTCATATTAGGGTGTAATAGAGCCTCAAAAACCTTTCACGATTCGGCATCGCGGATAACGGCTTCTCATGCATCCGTTCGTTTCTTGAATAGCACTTTAGCCTTCGGGTTTGGACTCAATCGAGAACGATGGTATACGTTCTCCGGTCGCACTCCTTCCACCTCCGCTTTCATGTCATAATTCAAAAGCAGATATGCCATCATCGCCTTGAGTTCATTCACTGCGAAGAATCGCCCGGGGCTACAAAGAATGCATCAAGTAAGTGTAACGGAGATAAACGCAGTATGAAGTGCATGAACGCACCAGGCATGACGTCCGTGTCCGAATGCTAGATAATCTGGACTCGTGAAGACCATTTGATGCTTTACACTCTCCTCAGTGCTTTGCTCGCGCAACCTCGAGAACCGGAATCCGTCGAACTTGTCCGCGTCCGGATAATGAGATTCGTCACGATGTATTCCTATCACGTTCGCAGCAAGGAATGAGCCAGCAGGTAAGAAGGTGCCGTCTGGTAAGGTCAAGTCGGACATTATCTTGCGATTCAACGATACTTGATAATAATTTCAGTAGAGCATGGAATGCATACAAACAGACCAGACAGATTTACCTAGGTTGATGCCATTCATCCGCTGGCTCTCTTTCATGAAGCTATCGAGCTTCCACATCTTCGTCATTGCGACCTTTGTCCATCCTTCCTCCTTGATCACTTGCTCGACCTCGTCTCGTAAGGGTCCGATATATTGTGGCTCAGCCGCGAGGTGGAACAGCGCGTGAGTGAGGCTCTGATATTCACGGGATCAGAAAGTTGTTACGGGGAGAGAGAGATTGAGCCTACGACAGAGGATGTATGTATAGCAGCAAAGTTTATGTGTAGCATCCTCATTATCATATCCCGAATAGTTTGGTCCTTCGGTGCTACATCGATCAGCCATGAAATCATGTCGACCTTTATTTGGTTAGCCTCTTCAGTGTAATGCATGAATAAGGTGCGCCTCACTGGTTTCCCCGGCCAATCATCGCCATTTTCGGCGCACATACGAAGTCTCTCCTCGAATATAGGTCGAAGGAACTTCGTGACACCACGGACAGTTCGAGCTGTCGGGCTGAAATACGCACCGACAATGCTGGAGAGAAATTTGTTCCTTTACTTGAGAACTGAACCTCACGACACCGAGACACTCACGGGCGCAAAAAGACGGGAGTGTCCTGAATCATGTACGCTGTTTCCATGACATCAATACTGAAATTGATGCTGAGTTCATTAAATTCTGCGTTTCTGCCTATAACGAGAAACAGAAGTAAGAATTAACAAGTTGTGCGAGGAAGTTGCGACTGACAAAGAGGAACGCCGACAAAAATCCTGTTGCTGGTTCTGCACACGACGTTTCTCACCAAATCCAGTGCAGGTACAGCGACCCAATCTAAGATGTTCAACATATCATTCCTCGTATCTCGGATATGAGTAATAGGTATCTGCCGTACCGTCACTTTTAATGGGAATAAGGTCATTGAAGGCACACTTAATCTCATCGAGGATGTCGTCGAACAGCAAGCCCAAAGAGCGGGTTAGCTGGTTACTGATGGTCGCGAAATGATATGAATTCCTAAATGTGTCTTCTCCGAGTGACCAATGGAGCGCAAGGTCCTGGGAGAACGCAGTTCAGTATGCAACAACACACGTGATAAAGTAGTCTATGCCATACCTCTATTGCCGCCTCATTGAAAGAGGCCTTGCTATCTGGAGCCTTCCGAATCTCTTCGATGTTTTCGCGTTTGTTGATTATAACAGTGTACCGGTTCATTTCAGGAATCTTGAATGTTCCATTTCCATACTGAATGTTTATGTTGAGCGAGGTTGTTTATATGTCCACACTACAGTAACATACCTTCTCATATGCGCGCTTGAGGATAGACTTGGCGTTTGCGACGAGATCGTATGGCACGACGTAAGATGAGAGAACTCCAGACGAGCCTTCCAGAGGGACATTAACCTATATGAAATTGATAAGATGGGTTCCTGAAATACTATTGTAAGCTTACAACTAGTTTCCAATTCTTGAACAATCTGGACAGGGAGACGATCGCAATACACATCCCTGCTATAAAGAAGGAATAGTACTGGGCGCGATTTTCATCGTCAGAGAGTCCTAACGTCGAGTTCGTTTGTGCCAGAACGGGTTTCCAGTCAGTGGAGAACTTCATAGCTCAGGATCTTGTATGGTCGTTCAAGTATGGAGGAATCGCACGAGACGTGAAGATAAACTAGTATAAGTAAGTTCTGCTTTATACGAAAGCTCGCGTGAGAGACCCCGCGACCTCCGTTGCTTCGTTCTCTGGAGGCGAATACATCCATGTCTTCGTATTCAAATACAGCTTACGGGCCGCTACTTTCCCAATCAGTCTGACGGACTTCACGAGGGCAGATAACGGAAGCGAACCAGTTTCTTCGGAGGAGAAGTCCATTTTTCTAATGGCCAATAGGGTATCGCCATTTCGGAGGGAACTCACCACAGGGGGGTAGGAAGCATTTACATAAGACTCGTACACACGGACTATAGTTGTTAATCTTGCAGTATGTGAATGGCAGGAGCAGAAAAGAAGAGTGACGGAATCTCGAGAATTTATACCAAAAGAAGGAAGCAGATCTCTTTTAAGAATTTCTGTATATATTGGTTGCCGATCCCGTCTCACATCACGTGATAATTTACCTACTGGGCAAAACTGGATTTGGAGTAACTATTCGTTGGTCTCGTGGAATTCAAGCATCACGTCATGCAACATACAGACAATCCTATACATATTTTATCGAATGGAATGAAACCCCATATGAGAATCTGTTTCTCATAGTCATTTACACAGTGTAAAGTATGGCTTATGACTCCATAGTCAACGTTCAGTGGCCTTTTACTGTCTTGATAAGTTTAGGTTCACAGTGAGAGCCTATATTGGAAGTGACGCAATTGCTTCGGCCTCGGTTGCACAGAGCAACTTTTGTGTAAGGGGTCCTCACTATAAGGCGTAAGCAGGTTTTATGTACTTTTCGAAGGGCACGGCCTATATCCGGCGGGACTTAATTGGGGGGAAGCGGGAAGTATCCAGATGCCGAGTGAACGTGCTAAAGGAAGGCTGTTTTACTCACCCTGACACGCAATGTGTTTGTCGAGAATCCGTTTTCACGTGAAGATCTTCGCTAGAATGAATCGTAAAACGTGCTGATAAGTGTTATATGGAACCTTATGATAGGAGAAGGGAAAAAAGTCATTTATCAGGAACTTTAATATTTGATTATCGTACCTAAAAACGAAATTGATAATTATATGTTGATGCCATCAATATTTTACAGTAACACTCGAATGTGCTAGTAAGCTGGTTCAATTGCTAGAGACACAGCTTTCTGAAATAGATAGAAACAAGAGGTATTGTTATTGCCATGATCATTTTACATTTATAATTTACATCACTTTCACACTGATACATACTGTAATGTTGAATCCTTAAAAACTTCAATATCAGCTGTTCGGTAAACCGGTGTTAGTGCTTGTGTAACATGTATACACAGAATATACTGTATGCATTCACAAATTAGATAGTCTTCTTGTATGTGTATGTTGACATTCTGTATACAGGCTTCAGATGACATAGATCATGTTAGTTGTCCCAGCACCCCGCCTTCAGTTTGATTTTGACTATCCATTTCATCGTTGTATACAACTTCGGGTGCAGGGGCTAGATATGATACTAGTACTCAGACTTTAGGTCCAGAAGGAGATCTAGTGAGTAGTATGACCAGTTCATATGCAAGCCCTTGCACACCTGATAGTATGACTCATCACAATCAGTTCATTTAGATGCTTGATATCAGGACAAGGCGGAGAGACGAACGCTGTTTAAATGAGCACTTCTAACTTAGCTTCAAGTTTGAAAATTCTCCAGAGTAAATTTGGAATGAAATTCCTACAAGGGTAGAGTAGATAGATTTGAGATTTATTTCAAGGTAATGCTTTGCAAAATGTTCTATTGTAAAAGCATCACTTTGAGCCCTAGAAGTAGTACATTCCGATTGATTCCGACGTCCCTCTCTAATTTCTAATCAGGAATGTTCTTGTGCTAAATGACATCCCTCGTCATCCGAACGCTACGACATAGGGCACTATAGGATTTTTTTTTCTTTTTTTTCTTTTTTTTCTTTTTTTGAGCATACACAATCTTGTCCAGATGACCAGTGCAACAAAGAGCATAGAAATGGCAATATTTAATGAAACGCCAATCCCTTGACATGTTCGGCAATGCGAATGGTGACACCTTATGCATCTGTTCGTTTCTTGAACAGGACCTTAGCTTTTGGGTTTGGGCTCAACCGAGCACGATGATACACGTTCTCCGGTCGTACTCCCTCGACTTCTGCTTTCACGTCATAATTCAGAATCAAATATGCCATCATCGCTTTGAGCTCGTTCACCGCGAAGAACCGGCCGGGGCTACAAAGGATGTATTAAATAAATCTAGTGCTAGGCAATCTGGTGGGAAGTTCATGAACGCACCAAGCATGACGTCCGTGTCCAAATGCCAGATATTCAGGGCTCGTATTAACCATTTGATGTTTGACACCTTCCCCGGAGCTTTGCTCGCGTAATTTCGAGAACCGGAATCCATCAAACTTGTTCGCATCTGGGTAGTAAGAATCATCACGGTGCATTCCTGCAACATTCGCGGCGATGAATGTGCCAGCAGGTAAGAAAGTGCCGTCTGGTAAAGTCAGGTCGGACATTATCTTGCGATTCAACGTTACTGGATAATAGTTCGGCAAATCACGAGACTGCATACAGCTAGTCAAAATTAACTTACACAGGTGAATACCATTCATCCGCTGGCTCTCTTTCATAAAGCTATCGAGCTTCCACATCTTCGTCATTGCCACCTTTGACCATCCGTCCTCCTTGATTACCTGCTCGATCTCTTCCCGTAATGTTGGGATGTAGTTTGGCTCTGCTGCAAGGTGGAACAGGGCATGGGTGAAACTCTGGAATTCAACCGCGATGAAGCAATTAATAAAAGCTGTCACGATGAAAGAAATGTGGCTTACGCTCGAAGATGTGTGCATAGCAGCAAAGTTTACTGCAAGCATCCTCGTTGTGAGGTCCCGAACGCTTCGTTTCTCGTTCTTCGACGCTTCGTCAATTAGCCATGAAATCATGTCGACCTTTATTCTGTCGGTATCCCGAGCGATACATCCAATATTTTACTTACTGGTTTCCCTGGCCAATCATCGCCATTTTCGTCATACATGCGAAAGCGCTCCTCAAGTAGAGGGCGAAGGAGCTTCATTGCCTGGCGGACACTCCGGGCTGTCGGGCTGAACAAAGCACCAACAATGCTATGGAATGAGGAGTGAAACGGTCGTCAAGCTGCCACTGTGGCTTGCAACACTGTATCACTTACGGGCGTAAAAGAGTAGGTGTATCCTGGATCATGTATACCGTTTTCAAAATATCGATAGTGAAATTGATGCTCAGCTTGATGAATTCTGGGTCTCTGCCTACATATAGGAAATAAAAACATGAATTGCTGGCCGTCCAGAGTATGTCGGGACTCACAGAGAGGGACGCCAACAAAAATCCTGTTGCTCGCTCTACAGACAACGTGTCTTACCATATCCAGCGCGGGGATAGCAACCCAATCTAAATGTTCGGCATATCATTTCCTGTGACTGAGTATAGGTAGTTGATAACTATCATACCATCACCCTTCACCGGAATAATGTCGCCGAAGGCACATATAATCTCATCGCGAATGTCGTCGAATAGCAAGGCCAAAGAGCGGGTTAGCTGGTTACGGACGGTTGTGATATGATATGTATCTCTAATGAGCTTCTCTCCGAGTGTCCAACGGAACGCAAGGTCCTAAGGCAAAGTGGTCCAGCTCAGTATACGACACTCGCGACGAAGGTGGACCACACCATACCTCAAACACCGCCTCATCGAAAGAGGCCTTACTATCAGGAGCCTTCCTAATCTCTTCGATGATATCACGCTTGCCGATTACAACTGTGAACCGGCTCATTTCAGGAATCTTGAATGTTCCATGACTGTACTGGATGTTTAAAAAGCTGAATGAACCTCGTCGCGTTTTAATCCCTAGACTTGAGACAGACCTTCTCATAAGCTCGCTTGAGAACAGACCTGGCGTTGGCGATGAAATCATACGCGTCGATGTACGATGAGACAACACCAGAGGAACCTTCGATAGGTACGTTAACCTATGTAGAGTTTTATCAGCTAAACTTCTCAGCGAGTGTCAGAAGCTTACTTCGAGCTTCCGATTCTTGAAAAGTCTGGACAGAGAGACAATCGCGATACATATTCCCGCCATAAGGAGGGAATAGTACTGAGCACGGTCCTCGACTTTATTAAGTCCCAATACCGAGTTCGTTTGCGCAAGCACGGATTTCCAGTCAAGAGAAAAGCTCATAGCTCAGAGTCTTGTAGAATAATACCCAAGTATGCAAAAGTCAAGCGGGAAGTAAGGAAGAGCTGGCGTGTGCAAGCTATGCTTTATACGAAAGTTCCCGTGAGAGAACCCGTAGATTCCGTTGCTTCAATTTCCGCATTCATTTACATGGCATCGATGTGACTTTATGCCTCCGTAGTCAAATGCATGGAACGGGACCCCTCTTTCCCGATAAGTTCAGAGGACTTCACGAGAGCAGACAACGGAAGCCGGACAGTATCCTCGGAGGAAGAGAAGACCAGCTTATGACCAATAGAACACTGCAGGATCGCTGTCGCAGAAGACATTCGCCACAAAGGCGTAAGCAGCATTTATGTAAGATACGGGGGGGCACAGCCGAGACCTGGCACATGAATGGAAGAAGTGAAGGAAAAACAACTAGATGTACCGATTGAGGAAGCAATATTTCTCTACGTACGAATTCGGTACAGTCGACGCCGATCCATTTACACGTGACAATAAGAATGCAAATCTCAACTAAACTCGGGGCAGTTTGAACCGAGAGTTATTCAAAGTAACGACACGTGAAAACGGGCAATGCACAGTTTTTATGGTAAGAGAATAATCCTGGACCTGGATATATAGTTGAATACTGACAAAAGGAATTGATTAACAATTGATGCGATCAAACCTTTTCAATTTCCATTTCGTGTACATTAATGATAATTCAGTACGGATGGAGCGGAGCTGACATGTAGTTGTGTGAAACCAAAGCAAGTAAAGTTTGGGCTCACATGCAGCATATTTTTTGCGAACCTGCTTTTACACGAAAATCTTTGCTGGAATACAAATGCTTTTGAATGGATTCGGGACTGGAAGGTCTAGCAGACGTTCAAGTTGTAAAGCGTGCTGACAATAGTGTGTGATACTGTATGAGGGAAGGCAAAAACTCTTATAAGAACATTTCAATATTCAATACGTTGTACAGGAAAAAAGAAATCAACATTCTTACAATATCATAGCATTATTCATTGACCTTCCCTACTTATCCAAGTCCGAGATTAACAAGCTAGGAAGCTTTCGGAACTTCCCCTGCATCCATACACGATACATCTTCAGCTGGCGTTTTCGGTTCACAAGTAATCGACGGTCAACACCGAGCTGTTCGATGGAGAAGAGCGGATGCGTTGGACAATTGGGTGGTGAGCGGTGAATTGCAGGATGCAGTGTCGTTGGAAGGTATGGAGATAGAGATGAAGGTGATGTTGCATCGGTCGATTGAGCTATGACGGTGCTGGACGATGAATTGAATGGCGTGTTCGTTCCCGTGACAGTCTTTGGTGCTGACGGCGCCGAGGACCCGTCCGTTTGCACTGCGGCGTTATCTGTGATGGAAGGCGTGGATGGCCGGGGACTCTCTGTCCTCGGCGTATGAAGTGCCGAAAGTGCACTTGTTAGTGCAGAGATATTTGTGGATGCGTCATCTCGGATTTGATTTTGACTGTCATCTTCATCTTCGTAGATAACTTCGGGTGTAGGCAGGATCTTATCTTTTGGCTGAGCGAGAGAACCAGTGAATAACATGGCTAGTTCATCTATAAGTATACGTTCATTCACGCAAAATATTCAGCACGATTAGTCCAGTCGGGCGAATCTATAATCAAGTAAACAGACAAACCAAGTTCGAAGAAATAGACGCGAGTCTTATCACCACGGATATAGAAATTATCCTCCAATAAACGACCTTCTTTGAATCGCAGCTGCGTAAGGTCATGTCGCCCATAATCGCGCAAAACAGCAACTCCTCCTGGCTTGAGCATCTAAATAGCGTCATTCAACAAACATAAAATAGTCAACTACATTATCGTGAGCTTCATGAAATAGTAAAGATACCTTGTAGATATTCGAGACAGCTTGTGCCCACTCATTTGGATGCAGAGCACTCAGGACGAAGATCAACACGACAATGTCAACAGACGAAGGTGTTATCACATCCGGAAGGCAGTCCGTTGAAGTTATATCCCATACAGATGCTCGAATAGAGCCAACAGGAGGCGATGTGTAAAGTTCGTTGTGCTGATCATGATATCGATTGCAGTTAAGCATTTACAATCGAGAGTTTCACGAATATACAACACGCACTTGTACGAGTTTTACTGCGTGATTGGAATAGTCAAATGCAAAGAGCTGGAGGTCTGGGTTTTGATTTGCAGCTAGTAAGGGAAAGACGGAATTTCCTGCACCTATAAGTCATTCAGTCTACAAAATTTGAAGGCAACCGGTTGACAGTTTATTCACCGCAACCCAGTTCCGCGACAGTGATGGGCCCAGCCTAGACAGGAAATATATTGTTCAGATATGGACGTCCAATACGAGGACAAAAATAATACTTACATCTGGGTGGGTGGCTGCCACTAGTTCTGGAAACTCCGTATGTAGCCTTGAGTGAATGTCGTGTTAGATTTGAGTCCCACTAATTCATCTCAAATTCTCCACACCACAAACCATTTGCGATTTCGGAAGAAATTATCCGCATTCATCTTGTAGAAATTATCCCTTTCCGCGAGGGAGTCATCAATTCAACGCGTGAACTCGGTGGTAGTTGCTGGTATGGACCCTCACCAGTGTTTTGCGGGCTTCTCATTAAATTTCGCCTTTTCTTCCTCTGGTACGGGCTTTGCGCGCTGCCGGGCCAAGGAAGAAGCAATGCGTTCATGTTGATCTTCCGGAGGCGGGACGTGATCCCAAGCATTCTCACTCCAGACATCTGAATTCGCTGTAAGGTATCTGTCTTGAAAGCACGTTAGTCGACGACACAAATACCGACAACAACTTGTATTTGGCTTGAACATCGCACCTTGAACCGAAAGGTGGCTTCTCTGCGTGCACGTCGTGAACCGAGGACGCCGTCTTCTTTCGCTCGGAGTCCGGTGTTGATGTGATTGGCGATACCTCATTTTGCACTGGCGGAGATGGCATCATGAATATTGTTTGGAGCGGGGATGGTTGTTACGAGGGATTTCTAGCTCTTTTGATAGTCAGGTTCTAGAGCAAGCTGTGGAAAACTTAAACAGATTTTACGCGTTGCAGGTGTATCTGGGCTAGATAGAATAGGATGAGTGAAGATAGACGCGCAAAGGCGGGAAACTCCGAGAAGGTTGAGAAGGTACACAAGGCATCAGCTAGATTATTATTTAGTTCTGCCCAACTGAATGATCTAGCCTGCTTTTGTCTACTGAGAGTGGCATACTATACCATGATCCCTCTTTGCCAACGATCCCTCTTTGCCAATTTGCATTTACACACAAAACACAACACCTAATACTCTACAAAAATTCATGGGGGTGTGTTTTTACTATTTAAAACACAATATCTCTTTTTTTCTACAAAAAAATTGATAGAGGAATTAAAAACCTGTAAATACTGCTATTTCCACTAGTTGCAAACCTTATAATTAGCAGTTTTAATTTTTATAATCAAGTTAATAAGTTGATATTACTACAAATGTATATGATTTATACACAAGTACTTATAGTATTTTTCTTGAGAGATTTAATGGTGGTTGTAAATTAAAATTAAGTAAAGATTGTTTTGAGAGTGACAAAAGTGACAGATTCCCAGAGCTTGTACTGCGTCTTGCCAGAGCCAAATTTCTGTGACAGAATGTGACAAAGTTGGCAAAGAGGGATCGCATCCCTCTACAGCTCATAAAAAATCGTAAAAATTATTTTGAAAAGATATTGTGCTTTATTATGCTCTGATATACATATATGCAAATTTTCAGATCAAAATATTAAGTGGTTTTGGAGGAATAAAAAATTGGCAAAGAGGGATCATGGTATAGTACAATATGTCCGTGGGATCGGGGTCCGCGTGGACGATCACCTCCAAATCACTGCATCCAAAACTGCACTGCATATGCAGCGATACACGGCCTCGCTCAAAGATTGCGACGTCTCTGAATTTTCTGGACTGACTTGGACCTGACGCTGGTGTTGGTAGCCGGGGTCACTTACCTAATCCGCAAGTGCAGCAGATGCGTGAGCAGCTTACGGCTTGACGAGTGTGTAGTGTCGCAACGACCTCACTCCGTCCTTCGTCCTGCTTGCACGTTCACGGCTTCGCTAAATTTGCCAGCGGACCCTCGTTGTCGTCTTTCTTGCCCCATCGCGGCGCAAAACGCTCTCCCGACTCTCGCATCCATCCATCTCCATCCCAATTTCCATCACTCTCTCCCCTAACGCGCCGGCGCGCGACCACCGGTCATCATGGCTTCGTTCCTCCCTCAAGGCAAACCTCCCACAGACGACGACCTCTTACGATTATACGAAGAAGTCAGACGTGGCTTCCAGAGAGAATCTCCATCCAACCTGGACGACGTGCGCATCTCCTCCGGCGCGGACGATCTTGGCGCATTCATTGACACGTACAGGGAGGAGCCAGTACCGGCGGATCCTCCCAGTTACGAGCCAAGTCAACGCTCGGGGAATACAGCCTCTCCTTCATTTCCAGAGAAAAGTAAGTCTCACTATAGACATGTGGAAAGTCATGTTTGTTTGCTGACAATATTTGTAATAATTCTCTTCGAAATAAAGGCGACGGCTCGGCGTTTTCTGCACCGAAGTCGCCGCCAACTGGGCGCGGGACACGACCTCTACCAAAACCACCGAGTGCAAACGGCTCGAGAAGCTCATATGGAAGTGCTTCTCCAGGAATGCCGGAGCCGCAACCATATGTCCCAACTTCGAGCCCGCACCAACTTGACTCCAACCATCGGTCATCTGCTGGTTCTTCAAACGGATTACCACGTCGCTTGCCTGTAGCTCCTGACTCCGGGTCGCCCTCCTACCCGGGTGATGCAAATTCAGCACGGCCACCCAGTTCGGCTTCGACAGATGGAGCACGTTCCTACGGACTTCCTTCTCAACCCCGGATTAACCGACCACCACCTCAGACAAGTTCGTCATTCGCTTCCAACTCGTCAGCTAGCTCCGCTCGCGTTCCTGCAGCATCTACACATCCATACGCCGTAGCTACACCTATTTCCGATTCACCTTCGTCCCAGCTTGCATCTCCGAATTGGTCGCACCTTTCTGACAGCCGCAGCAGTCCCAGTCCTGCAAATGGATATCCAGGTGGCTCTCTTCTCGCTCTCTCAGATTCTGGTCGTCCAAAGGGCGCTCAGGCACCGGCTGTGCCGGGCCAATCTATGCTATCCTTGAACGGCAGCCTTCCATCGCCTTCAGCGATGGGCTCGTCAGCTGACGCTTATGCAGCTCCGTCTTCTAAAGATGGACCACCAAGCTATATTCGCCCACCATCCGATACTTCTGACTTGTATCGTTCTCCAGACCCTACCTCTCGTACATATACTCCACAGCACCTTTCCCCAGGCTCAAGTTCCAATGCTGGTTCTTCAGCGCGACCAGAATTTGACTTGATTCCACGAGCTTCTGCCGAAGATGTTCACTTGCTTAGCCCGTCTTCATCAATGGTTGCGACGAATAATACGTCTAGCGGTAGCAGTTTATTGGACGTTCATGCAGTGACTTCGCGTGAGTTGCCGGTTCGTTTAATTATAAATTTTCCCATGATATTAAACTTGCTTATCAGCAGCAAATCTTGGGCGATCAACATCGCAGAGCTCAGCAACGTCCTCTTTCAAATCAGGTTCAGGACTTCCGACTGCCTCTACATCAGCTACGTCTCCTTCTCCGATATTTGCAAGCACAAGCCAGACAGCTACACCGGGCCCTTCAAATTACATGACGCATGCAGCCGTCAACAGAGGTGCTTCCATTACCTCGTTTCAATCATTGGGCTCCGGCGGTTCGGCAACCTCTCGTTATGAAGATGTTATCTATGACAATGTCTACCGACAAACGAGCGCGAGTGCTGGTGCTGGAAGCAGCCGCATCGATCGACATTACCAGCGGAACCAACGAGAGCGTGTTATTGACGATATCAAACGTCAGTTGGCTCTGCATGAGGACTACGAGAGCGAAGAAGACTTCGATGAAGAAGAGGAGGACAGGTTCGTGAATCTTGCATTGCTTTCCCACATTGCTGTGCGTTTGCGGGACAAAGTACCACGAGGGACACATGTTAAGGGTGGTATCCCATATCCGCGTGCATTTACAGGAAGGGACATAGTGGTAAGTAAATTTGTAACGAATATCTTCAGTAAACTGATTCGTATTCTTCAGTCAACGATTCAAGCGCAGATACAGCGCGAACTTCTGAACATGCACGTCTCTTCAAGTGATCGTCGCCTTGCTCTCCACCTTGCACGCAGTCTACAGAATCAACTTTTCTTCTACGAAGTGGAATGGGGCGGACGCGTGCTACAAGACGGTGTTGAAGACGTGTACATGTTCCTTGATGACCAGGAAGGCGGTTCGGATATGCGTAATCGGGAGGTGGAAGAACTTCCGACTGGTGTATTTACGCCATTGACGAAGTGCTATTCACCGAGCTGCATGGATGGAATGCCATACGCGTGTTCGTCTTACAGCTGTCCGCGAAGGGTAAGTAACTAGGATTCTTCTATTGCTGAGAAGTGGCTTACTAGGCGTAACAGAGAGGACTTGTCCGTGAAACAACGATTCTTCCGGAAACGACAAAAGAGCCTGTAAGTAAAGCATTCTTTTTAACCACTTCATGCCCTTATGCCCCTCCAGAAAAGGAAAGACTGGGCTGAATTGATCGACAAATCAATTCTAAAATCTCTGCCTGAGAGCGAGAAGAATCGCCAAACGTGTGTAGGACATATCATCGATGTGCTTCCCTCATTGCTGATTTTGGTCTAGTATTATCCACAAAGCTATTGATAAGGAGGAGCTCTACGTACAAGACCTTGATTTAATTGAAAACGTATGTCCGCAAATGGATCCAGTCGTGTGACTCACTAAAATCTGTTCAGCTTTTCATGAAACCACTTCGCTTGGCCGAACCTCCTATCATTCCTCTTACTGAGATCGACAGTTTCATGGAAGATGTGTTCCATAACATTCTCGATATCCGTGATGTCAACCGTCGTTTGTTAGAAGTCATGGAAGTCAGACAGCGCGAACAATATCCTCTCATTCAGCGTATCGGCGACGTCTTTCTTACGGCCGCTACGGACTTTCGGGTCGTGTATGCGGAATACGTAGGCAACCTTCCGGTTGCGGAAAAGCGCCTGAAGGATGAAATGGAACAGAATCCTGAACTGAGACGTTTCTTGGAGGTGTGTATTTTACCTTTTACCAAGAGGCGACACGACGCTAATCCGGTTTCTCTTAAGCGTTGCCTGCGTGCCCAAGAGTCGCGAAGGCTCGATCTCAAGCACTTCCTTCAGAGGCCGTCGGAGCAGTTACAAAAATATCCGGTCGTCCTAGAAGCCATTTACAACGAGACAGCGGAGGGCAACCCGGATGCAGATTTCTTGCTCGAAGCCATCCAAGCGATCAAACAATTACAATTAGTGGCACAACTGCGCACATTCCAGGCTGCCATGGGGAAGGGTCCAACTGCAAATATTGACTATGCTACGCTGGTCCCAGAGGAAGCTAAAAATGCTATGTCTAAGCAGGAGATGAAGCGTCAGGCGTAAGTTTTGTTTGCTGGAGTGTGTGGGTTGCTGTTTCTAATCAAGATCCAGGATCATCTTCGAGCTAATCCAAGGAGAAATGATGTACGTGAAGGATTTGGAATCAATTGGGACGGTAAGCATATTTCTGTCCTTTTGATGAGGAACGATGATCTCATGGGAATACAAAGATGTATGTTCAACCATTGAAGAACGCAGACCCTCCGATCATTCCGCATGATCGGTTATCGAGTTTCTTGCACGATGCATACCATAACTATGCGGAGCTTTACCATCTCCACCGGCAACTACTGAACAAACTTCACGAAATCCAGCGTGACGAGCATCCAGTAATACGCACCATCACTGCGCCTGTTCTTGATGCCGCGCTGAACTTCCGCGACGCATATATGCATTATATACCCAACAATCCTATCGCCCATTACAGGATTGACGAAGAAATGCAAACCAATCCTGCTTTCAAAGCATTTGCTGACGTTAGTGCATTTTCTATTATGTATGGTTATATCTACTAAACTGTTCCAAAGGCCACCATCAGAAATCCAGATTCTCGCAGACTGGACATGAAGAACTTTGTTCATCGTCCAGTAGCTCGATTGGCGCGTTACGAACTACTCCTGGGAACTATACTGAAGGAGACACCACCTAACCATGAGGATCGCGAAACTATTCCGCAGACACTGGAGGTCTTGAAGTCACTGCTTAAAGAAACGAACACTGGAGTCAAGTCTGCAAATGAGAGAGTTGAGATTTGGCGCTACAATCAAAACTTGGTCTTCAAGCCTGGGGAGGCAATTGTTAGTTGTTCCTCTTTTTACTGTCTTCTATCTCTGTTGACATTGTCCTTTAGGATATGGACTTGCTTGATGAGAATCGCTCCCTCATTTACACAGGTAAACTCCTACGCCAGCCTGACACAGGCTTCGAATGGAGTGGGTGGACCGAGCTCTTTGTTCTCCTCTTCGACAATTACCGTAAGAGTGTGATCAATGGCTTCATGACATGTACTGACTAATGTTGTGCATAGTTGTTATGACCAAACCAAAAGACAAAGACGGAATCACGAAATATCACGTCAACCGCAGGGTTAGTCTCAGAAAGCAATATGCTTTTGTTTATTCGTGTCTAAATGTCTTCTTCAGCCTATTCCTCTGGATCTACTAACGTTGGTGAATTTCACGGACCCACCTCAGCAACGGAGCAAGGGCATTCTTGGCGGTTTGCGCGGAGGTGATCGCAGTGGTGGTGGTAGTGGAACACCAGATGTACCTGCAGTAAATGGTTCTGCCACGGTCGACGGACCAACAAGTGACGCTCGATCGGTCTACCCTTGCACCATCCATCACAACGGAAGGCTCGGTGGTCTTTGGACTGTTTACGCTGAGACCGCTCAAGCCCGTGCAGAGTGGAAGCAGAAGCTTGATGAAGCTATTGTCCTTCGGAAAGTTGTCACGGATGCGAATAAAGTCTTTGAGATTGAAACGCTTAGCTCGGAGACGTTCCTTGTGCCGTCTATGCATGCTGCTCAGCAACCTTCCTCATGGAATGATGAGCATGTGTTTACCGGTAAAGTTACGTGCTCGGTGCCATTCTGTAGGTCAAGGATGATTATAGTTCTAAACATTGGCTGACATTCTTGTAGCAACTCCTGATGGTCGAGGTTTGGTTGCTATTGGTTGCGCCGAGGGTGTCTGGATTGGTCTCCGCCATGACCCAAAATGTAAGTACTCTCCAATACTCACCGCCTTTGAGATATCTTATTTGTTCCTTAGCTATGCGGCGCGTATTGCATTTGAAGATGGTCACTCAGTGCGCCATGTTGGAGGACTTCGGAATATTCTTGGTCCTAGCTGATAAGGTTCGCATTGTAGTTCACTTCGTTTTTGCATTCTATCTGACGATTCTTTTCTGTGCAGGCACTATTCGCTTATCATATTGAAGCACTTGTACCATCTTCACCCCCCAATGCAAATGCTTCGCGTACACCGCAGAAGCTAAACGGGAATAAAGATGTTCAATTCTTTACTGTTGGCACACTCGGTGGACGCACCCTTGTCATCTATATGAAGAAGAAAGGAGTGAGTAATGCACTTTGCCATGACCTTTCACGCCTTGACTTATGTCTTCAAGCTTGACAGCGTGTTCCGTGTGCTGGAGCCAGTCATTGGCAAGATCAATGAAAAGGCGAAAGCTCCTGGAGGATTGAGTCGCTTCGGCTTCGGTTCACAGCGATCGGAGTGGTTCCGTATCTTCAGGGTACGTACATTTATAATGACAGTGATCGATTGCTTACGATTAGTACAACAGGACTTCTTCCTGCCATCTGAGTCCTACGATCTTATCTTCCTCAAGGCAAAGATCGCCATTCTGTGCTCAAAGGGCTTCGAAATCATGGATCTCACTGAGTAAGTAGAAGTTTTTATGTCCGTTAAATTGATAATGATTGACGTCTTCATCAGCTTTAAGAGTGTTACTATCCCTCAACGTGACGATCCTCGCCTTGCTGCACTGACGAAGCGGTGCGAATCTTGCAAGCCCATGGGCATGTTCAGATCAAGCGAGAATGAGTTCCTCCTTTGTTATGATGGTCCGTCTTCTGTCAAGTGTCGTACGTAGTGCACTCCAGCTAACGCTCACTTAGAATTCGGTCTGTATGTCGATCGACACGGTGATCCCAGTCGATCAGTGGGAACGATCGAGTGGGAAGGCACCGCTGAGCGAGTTGCCTGGCATCCACCATACGTTCTTCTCTTCGACAGCCGCTTTATCGAAATTCGACATGTCGAGACAGGCCGATTGGCGCAAATTATTCCGGGTAATGATATCCGCTGTATATGGGATGGCCGAGGGTCGAACGTACCACCAGTCGGGACACCTGGGCCTGATGGCTGGGGAGAAGCTGGTCCTCAGGAGGCTCGCATACATGCTGTTATGCAGGCTTCTGAACCGACGGGTAATGGTGCACGACCTTCACGCGCTGTTGCTCAGCACGTCTTCCAGCTTGTCCCTACGATTCCGTTATACCTCCCTGGATCCCTCTCCTCTCCGTCAAACTCGACGTACTTCCCTCAATCAACTTCACCTCCGCACTCGCCGTCGCTCACTCCACGGCACTCGTGGAGGTGAAGGCTTGTAATGATGATACGACTGTTGAAAGCGCTCCGATTCCGATTTTTGACGCTTTATTATGCCTTAGCATCCTATTTTATGCTTTCCACTTGCATTACTTGTGTATTGAATAGATACCTCATGCCATTCGTTGTTCTTCTTTTAATGGCTCTGGAGTTTCCATTGCATTTGTACCATAACTTAAATGGAATTTGCCTGTGCTACGCTCTGCTCAACCAGGCATGCATGAGAGTTTGAATCATATTTGGTGTTCGCAATTACGTTCGGACAAGTCTATCCTGATTACATACTGAATACACAGGAAAATTAGTTATCGCTCTAAGGCATCGTTTTCTCTAGACCTAATCAATCCAACACAACAAACGCAAGTGACACAAGCAAAAGAGGCAGCAGACAAAGAGAAATCACTTCAATACAAATCATTCACTATTACGGTATATGAAATTTAGAGTGTCCATCGTACGAAAGCAAACGGAATGGTAGCGTTGTTGAACTTAGCTACATTCAATTCGGATGCTCTTCACTGTCGCAGATATCGTGGAAGGCGTTCTGTCCCAGTTTATCGGGCCTTTAGCCCATTCACTAGTACCTTCCGGACTTGAAGCGTCCCATATTCCTAGCTGAATTCGGGCCGGCTGAGTAGGATAGTGTTCTGTTCCGTTGATCTTCGTTCGGCCTAGACAGCAATGTTTAGTAATCAAATTTCACTGGGAGTAAATATGGAATATTGAACTCACTAGGTTTCAAAGTGCGGACTTCATGTCCGTCGACGGACCAGACGATACGTTCTGAGGTCCAGTCAATCGTATAGTTGTGATAACTAGAAATCAATGGCAAGCGTGAGGGCACGTCTTCGATTTCTCCGAATACACCCCAGAGAGGTTCTTTGTCGTGAGAGCTGGGCGCGTATACATTTGTCTGCCAATGGCGAGGGTCGCCGCCGAGAAGTTCGACATCAATTTCGTCACGTCCATCCGCTAAGTACCGATCAACTCTCAGTTGCAGTCGACAAAGAAACTGGGCTTACATATGAGAATCGCAGCAGTAACAGCGCCTGCCACCAGAGGCGCTTTCATTACGAATGTAACCTTTCCGTAGCTTGAAATATGTAATGCGTCGATTAGGCTCACATAGCAAATCAGAGAAGAAATTCTCACAGAATAGTAAAAGTAGAGTTAACGGTGGCACCTTCTCCAACTTCGCTGTTGACATTTCCGTGTTTAGTGATATGGCCTTGGGGTTTCTTGAGGTACAGTTGTAAGCCATCGTTTGTTGTTTCGTATGTACCTGGGTGGCTGACGCCAACAAAAGGGGCGTCACTGTAGGGAGTTGGTGCGAGGAAGTCATTCTGAGAGAAGGTCAAGCTAAAGGGCCGACAGTCGCTATGTTCTCGTGTACTAAGTGCTTGTTCAGAGTCCGAAGGCGATACAAGGCCATTAGCGTGGGAGTTGCCAATGACTGTAGCTCGAGCCAGCGAGGCGAATGAACAGAACGAAGAGAGAAGTTGAAACGAGCGCATGGTCTAACGAAAGACGAAGGAAAGTTGTAGTAGCACTTGATGTTGCCGTACAAAGATTCGGAAGAGAGTGGTGGCAGATGGAAACGCAACACACACACACGATCACAGATACAGAACAAAACAAGCACGTCCAGTCAGAACTCAAATCCTGAATCTGTGTGAATTACAAACAATATAATACAAGAATTTTAGTGATTAACATGATGCCGGACCTAGGTCGTGCCTTCGTAAGGAGACGCAGCGTCTTTACCAACTAACGTCATTTCGTCTAGGATCTCATCCTTTTCGGTCCGTTTGTACGTACGGATCGTCTCGCCGTAATCTGAGATATCATATATCCTGAAGCGGCGGTCGAATCTAAAATAGTGTTCAGTCAATTATCGGGCAAATATCTGGGATGTGCGTAACTCACCCAATCTTTGAATACCCGGAGTATGAGCTGGAAACAGCATTCACGTCAGCCTTGATCTGTATGAGACTGTACAGTACGTACCCTCCACCAGCAAAGCACAGCCAAACTCCTCTGATTCTTCTGCAGTTCTCAGTAACTAACGACGTCTATTAGTAGGCATTTCAAAGACGTCAAGGGAAGCCTACCGTGACAGTGCCCGTTACCGATGACCTTAACTTCTTTCACATTACCCCCTGCGCTATGGTCGGTTTCTAATGCTTGCAAAATGCCCTTATCAAAGAAACCGTCGTTTTTCTTGGCATTTCCAGGATCCTCTATATCGTGAATACCAATGTCCAGAGGAATACCCGTATTTGAATCAACGTCTGGAGTGGAATAGCTTTCCGGCCTGGATGACAATCAGTAATTGTTAGTAACACGCCAGCTTACGTCCTTGATTACGTACGTACAGAGGAATATGGAAGAACATAAGTGCATTAGGCTTTGCTAGTTTCTTAGTACCCGGTGTGACTTGACTCGCGGATTGACGTTCCCAAATGTCACCAAAGTCGCTTGCTCCGTCAGGAGTGAACGGTCTTTCTATGGGCTTAATCGAGGCTGACTCCTGCAAGAACCAACTGATTTGATTCTTCGAATGAGGGGCGGAGTATTATTAAACAACGTATCATCATAGAGTAAATGGATCTTACCTCTCGTATGTAGTCGTACTCAGTTGGATGGAAGAATCCTTTTTGAAAAGTCAGATACAGAACAAGGCAAGTGATTGAGCATTATATATACCGAACCAGTCCCAAACACCCGCGGAGTAGGATCCCGAATCCAAGAAGTACATTGTCAAAAGATGCATTTTCGAACTAGTTATCCAAGTCAGCTTCATTCTTTGTTACTCAGTTAACGTACTTACGAGTCTGCGCTATACGCCTTGAGAACATAATTGCCAACGCCATGAACGTCCTTCGGGCCCCGTTGCGTCACACTGTAAGGCATTCCCTGCAGCAGTGCCATCTGATCCTCCCTGTTCATTCCATTCTCTGAGTCATGATTTCCAAATACTGCAGCCCAAGGGATCTTTCTATCGGTCACGGCATTGGCGAATTTGGCCAGAACTGAGCGTGGATCCCATGAGGTTCCTTGTCCATTCAGTTGGTCACCAGTGAACACGACCATATCTGGCTTCTCTTCGTCCAGAACATGCCCCAGAAGAGTATGTGTAAGATTATCTGAATGCGTACACGGACTGAACGAAACGTCTCTGCATTTTCCTTGGGATACCGAGAAGTGTAGGTCCGCTATTTGAAGGATCTTGAACTTCCCGTCCCTGGAGAAATGCAAGGGTGGAGCGCGAGGAGGGCCTAAATCATAACATTCAGAATAACGGCAGTGTACATATAGAAGACAGCACTCACGTTTTACTCCGCGTCGATAAGTGAGCCATGCAGTGTCTAAGTGTCCTTCCCTGCCTTCCGTTGTTGGTGGGTCGAGCTTCTCAAAGCCGTACCATGGCCGATCATCACCGAATAGGACATCCAATTCCGTTATCAGATTTGATTTTTCCTCCGTAGACAAGTAGGACATCCTTGGTCCTAATTTATACCATAGGAATAGTGGTGGCGCACGAGGGACACCATCACGAACGGAGACGTCTACTTTGCGCCAATTGTCTTGTGTTGTCGGCTCCTCGCCTTTAGGTAGAAGTACAATATCATTGACAAGGTCAACGTCCAGTCGACGGCTTCGACGGTAATAAATATACTGAACATGTGATCGTCAGTAATAATGAATGCAATCATTTAAACCTCCGACGTACAAGTGACCAGAATCCAGACATCCTATTCAAATCCCGTTCTACACGAACCCACTTGCCCTTGATAGCATCTGCCTCTGGAGTTGAATCAGGAACGCAGAGGTAAGATAACGCCTGGGGCAGCATGCATTTTGCGACCGTAATCTCTGTTACTGTTGGAGCTCAACGCGCGAGTTCCAAAAGATAACGGTAAGGGGACTCACAGCCCGTTACATGATTCAACAAGGGCGACCAGACGTCCAAAGGTAAGCTTGCTGTATCCGGTTCAGTACTCTGAGTTGACACGTTCCACCAATCGACACCATCATTGTTGCTCGGTACATCACTTCCTGGTACAGAGCTTTGTTCTTCCGCGCTAGAACCGGTCCCAGATGCAAGTTTGGTATCAGATACGGGCTCCCAAGCTTGCCATCCTAATCGTTGCAGTTCTCCTGGGCCCACTATTGGCTGGTAAAGGACGAATATCCATGTCAAGAGAAGACCGAATCCAATGATAGTCGCGGCTGGAGCGAAGATAGCTCGCAGAAAGCGGAAAAATCGACCACAGGCTATCGCCATGGGCTTGAAGTACACAAAAGCCTCCAAATACTAGTTTGATTGTGTACAGTCGCACAAAAGGTTCGTAGGAACTTTATAGTTCAGTGGATGGAAGTACCGACTGTCGCACAGTGCACACGTCTGCTCATTGATGTCACGTGAAACTACGCACACGTGACATAATGCGCTGTGACACGGACATATGACAGTCGCGTCTTGAGCGCGTCTTGTATTCTAACTTTGAGACATGACAGACCGTCGCAAAAACGCGAAACCCGACAAGCTTGCTGCTTATAAACGCGCCAGAGAAGGCGGGGGTCGAGACTGGAAGGTAAGCTAGTCTATCGAATTGTCCCTCGCGGCATACCTTACGACGCGTTTGTAGCCAGAAGAGGACGTTGAGGTGTATGACGAAGTGGACGAGGAGCAATACAAGTCCATCGTGAAGGGGAGACTTCAGAGAGATGATTTCATCGTTGACGATGGAGTAGACGGGTATGCCGACAATGGCATGGATGACTGGGGTGAGGATCAAGGAATGGAGTCCGACGAAGAAGTGAAACCGAAAGGTAGGCGCCTTGCAGTTTTTGATGTGTTTTCCTGCACCTGAATATCGTCTTAGAAAAGAAAAAATCGAAACTCGTGAAGACGAAACCCGCTCCGCCTCCTCCGCCAGTTGCAACCTTCAATGACTATAAGCAGAAGCCATCAGCTGCTGTTGAAGACGACTTCATGTCGTCGCTGCTGGGAAAAATGGAAAAGGTTACGCCGGACACGCGCTTTCGATCGAGAAAGCGAAAGCCGCGTGATATCTCCCCCCTGACCTCGTCTTCTCCGGACGATTTCAATGGGTACAGAGCGCCCGGGGACTTTTACGCGGACACGTCCTCTGACGGCCCAATTGACGAATACTCAGTGCCGCCGAGCGACGACTTGGATATCTCAGGACCCTTCAAACGGCAGAGAAGAGAAGACGCAGACGTCAAGCCAGCGGTACAGAAGTTCAAAATTTTCAATGTTGCCACGAGCTCGGAGGGTCTCAGCACGCCTTATGATGACTCACTCGACGATATTGACATGAGCGAATTTACTCATGATGAAGAGGAGCTGAAGCCGAAGATCGAAATTGTGAAAATGGAGGACGACGACATGGATCTTCTCAACCACCGCCACGCAAAGGAATCAAATGCGGTGAATAACGTAAAGGTCGAGAAAATGGAGGATGAAACGCCTTCTTGGGTAAACGTACATGCTTCGTTGAAAGTCGAAAAGAATGACGACTCCCTTGGCCCTTTGGGTGGACGTAGTGCAAACGTGCGTTCTTCCAACGTTGCGGCTTTGGAAGACGATGGGTCGCTGCGGTTCTTCTGGATTGATTATCTAGAGCAAGACGGGAATGTTCATTTCATTGGTAAGCTCAAGGATAAGAAGACGAAACTCTGGGTCAGTTGCTGTCTTACGGTAGAAAATTTGGAGCGTAACCTCTTTGTTCTGTCGCGTCCGAAGAAACTAGGTATGCTATGCACCACACATTTTACTATGTGCCATCTAACACTCATCCAGAGGATGGCCACGAGACGGACATCGTCCCAGACAATCTTGATGTTGCCAAAGATTTCGATGCTTTGCGGAAGAAAGCTGGAATAAATAAGTTTAAGAGCAAATTCGTCAAACGAAAATACGCCTTTGGAGAACCGGATGTGCCTCTGAATGAACACAGCTGGATGAAAGTCAAATATCCGTTTTCTGGTTTGTCTTTATGTGTCCTATCGAGTTGAAGCGTTCCAATTTCTTTGAAACAGAACCACAATTATCAGAAAATTTACAAACTGATACCATTGCGCGAATCTTCGGCACGAGGACGAGCGCATTCGAACTGCTCGTGTTAAAGAGAAAGATTATGGGACCATGCTGGCTGCAAATTAAAGAGCCTCATGTTGAGCACAAAGGCGTTAGTGAGAAAGAAAACTACAACTCTTATGTATACTGAAAAAAGCTTCAGATATCCTGGTGTAAATTTGAAGCCACGGTCTCCAATCCGAAGGATATCAACCCATTCCCCGAAACCGATGCGGACGCGCCAAAGGAAACGCCACCATTGACGGTTATGAGCCTTACTGTACGTACAGTCGTCAATTACAAGGAAAACAAGAGGGAAGTAGTTTGTGCGACTGCACGTACATGGTCGGACCGTGAGTCATCAAGTAACGCAGTACCTGCAACCTCCTCTGACTAACAGATGACGGAAGTGGATCTTGAGGATCCGACTCCACCTGATCAACTGTCCTGCACCGTGCACACGCTTGTTAGGCCACTGGTCAAATTCCCAGCTAGATTTCAAGATGCCGTTAAGTCGAACAAGAAGGGAACGATCCTTGCAGAGGCAAACGAGAGGGCACTGCTCAATAACCTCCTGCGTAAGTTCTTGTCGGAGCTTCAGAAGTCTTGTTTCTGATGTTACTTCTCCGTCAGTAACGATATTCAGGACGGATCCCGATGTTATCGTTGGCCATGAATTTCTCGGCGTGTCATTAGATGTTCTATTAGATCGCATGCGTGACCAAAAATTAAAAGACTGGTCAAGGATAGGCCGTTTCAGAAGGACGAGGTGGCCGAACATTGGGAAACAAGGAACTAACATCAAATTCCTGAATGGGAGGTTGTTGTGCGACCTTGCTAGCGACGGTGCCAAAGTACAGTATTGCCTTGGATACCAAAAAAAAAACGCTGATAGAGTAATTTTCAGGGCATGATTTCGTCAACTACATGGTCGATGACGGAGATGTGCGCAACGCACTTGAAATGTGAACGCGAAGACATTGATCCAGATGAAGTGGCCGATTACTTCGATGGTAATCTGTCGACACCGGACAAACTCATTAGGTTTGTGCAGCATTGCGAGCTTGATGCTCATTATCAAATGGCCATTGCTGCTCGAGTGCAAATTCTTCCGCTAACGAAGCAATTGACAAACCTTGCCGGAAATTCCTGGTAGGTGCTCTATGTTTTCTGCGGATCGATTCGGAGTTGACCCCTCTTCTAGGAACAAGACACTGAATGGCGGTCGTGCTGAGCGAAACGAGTACATCTTGCTTCACGAATTCCATCGTCTGAAATACATTTGCCCTGATAAAACTTTCGGCAAGAAGGTTGCTGCTGCTGCTGCCGTGAAGGCCGAAGCTGAAGGAGACGGAGTAGTCCCAGTGACACAAAAAAGTAAGAGGGACAAGTATAAGGGCGGCCTGGTCTTCGAGCCGAAGCGTGGCTTGTGGGACAAGTACATTCTTGTCATGGACTTCAACTCGTTGTACCCGAGCATTATCCAGGAATACAACATTGACTTCACCACTGTAGAAAGGGCCGATAGTGAGGTGAGTACTCCCGTGCCGTTCTAAGTACAATACTTGACGTTCTATCTAGGAGGGAGAAGAAGAGAAGATCCCCGATCCACCATCGTCTGATGTCCCCCAAGGAGTGCTTCCAAGGCTCATCGCTACTCTCGTTGCTAGGCGAAGGGAAGTCAAAAAGCTAATGAAGGATCGCTCGACACCACATGCTAAGATGCTCCAGGTAAATGAGACGAATGTGAAAGATGATGGCGACTGACGTGCGAAACTTTTGTAGTACGATATCAAGCAGCAAGCCCTCAAACTCACAGCCAATAGTATGTACGGGTGCCTCGGATTCGAGTATTCAAGGTTCTATGCTCGACCTCTTGCTGCACTCACGACCTATAAAGGACGTGAGATTCTGGCTAGGACACGAGAATTAGCGGAAAACCAGGGTCTCGACGTGAGTGACTTTTTAACGTTCCCCAGACGTCGTGGTTCTCTTTTCTAACTACCAACATCAGGTCATTTATGGCGATACAGATTCCATCTTCGTCAATTCTAATGTCACGGAGTTGCCTCAAGCGCTAAGGATATCAGACACCTTCAAGAAACTGGTCAACGAACAATATGTGAAGCTCGAGATTGACTTGGATGGTATCTTCCAACGTCTGCTTCTCCTACAAAAGAAGAAGTATGCTGCGCTCAAGGTGGAAGACGCAGAGCGGACTTCTGTCGAAGTAAAGGGCTTGGACATGAAGCGTCGAGAATATTGTCAGCTCTCGAAAGATACCTCTCAGTAAGTTCAGTCTCTACAGGCGATGAGTTTGTACTTATTTCCCCTAGCCATATCTTGGAAATGGTTTTGTCTGGCGAAGCTACGGAAACAGTTGTCGAACAGATCCACGAGCATCTATCAAAGCTCGGTGAAGAGGTTCGCGGTGACAAGATCAACTTGGATAAGTTCATTATCAACAAGGTAAGATGAAGTGCGTTACGTTTCTGACTGGGATTAATTCTTTTCTTTTCCCATAGCGTCTTGGTAAAAATCCTGAAGACTATCCGGACGCGAAGAGTCAACCACATGTCACCGTCGCGTTACGTTTGAAGTCGAAGGGCCAGCAACCTAGAGCAGGGGATGTCATTCCATATATATTTTGCCTAAACGAAGGTGCCGAATCGATGAAGTCTGCTCAGGCAGATAGGGCACATCACCCTGACGAGCTCAGAAGGGCAAACGGAGAGCTGAAAATAGGTAAGTACTGCATTCCTCACATCCTCGACGCGTCGCTAACCTTTCGGCGAAGACTATGAGTTTTACCTCTCACAGCAAATCCTTCCGCCTATTGAACGTCTCTGTGAGCCTATCGAAGGCACCGATAGAGCACGTCTCGCGGAATGTCTTGGCCTCGACCCAGGCCGCTTCCGTTCACATTACAATGGTGACTCGGACGACCGTGCATTTGGCACGCTAGAGTCGCAAATGCCTGATAACGTCAGGTTCAAAGATTGTGACCCATTAACGATCCGATGCCGAAAGTGCGAGGGTGAAATGCCATTCACACATATCTCGGAACGAGGGGTAGGTTTTCAATATTTCATTCATAACAATGAACGATGTCGAACGAATGTGATATTTACAGACGTCCATAATACAAACGTCCGGACCGACCTGCAAAGGCTGTCAAGCTCCACTAAAGACGACGAGCATGCAAATGCAGCTCGAAAACCAAATACGGGAGCATATCAATAGATACTACGAAGGCTGGACTGTTTGCGATGATCCAATGTGCCGCAATCGTACACGCATGATGAGCGTGTATGGTAGACGCTGCCTGAAGAGGGAATGCAAAGGCACAGTGGCTTTCGAGGTACGGTAGTTCTTTACTTGTCAGTGATTCATGGAGTGGAGGCTCATGATGTGATACAGTACTCCGATAATCAGCTGTATACCCAACTGATGTTCTACTCGAGTCTTGTTTGCCCTGAGAAGGTTCTGAAGTCTGCAATCGCTAGTCCTCAAAAGAGTGCGTTATTTATTAGAATCCTGGTCACTGGAATGCCTTACTGACTGGCTGTTCGTACATCCAAAATCCAACAGGTACCATTGATGCCGCTGTCCAGAACAATCGGAAACTTCTAGATGACATGAACGAGATTGTTGATAAATACTTGTCACAATGTGGACGGAGATGGGTGGAGCTTGGCAATCTCTTCTCGTTCATGAAGCTCTAGACTCAATTGTCTATTGAACTGGAATCTCGCATCATCAATACTTCGCTTTGTTTGAATGCTTTCTGGAATTGTATTGCTGTATTTATTAGCAAGTAGTATTACTCCGGTAACTCGGTGTCAACCGATAAAGACGTGGATTGGCCCAAGAAAAGAAGTGTATGCAACGCGTAAAATGAAAGTTCCAAACAACCCCTTGTACGTAAATAAAATTAGTATCTAAATGTCAAAGCGGACGAGCTGTTGCATATTTTCTATGATGATATAACAACGGTAAAGCTCCACTTCCTAACGGCAAAGTCCCAACACTCTCAACGCGTACGACGCGCGAAATGAACAATTCAGAAATCACGCTTCCTTCTTTCGCATTAGTGGTGTCAGCCTCGGCATCAACACCTCTACCATCATCGAGAAGATTATGCAACGGCATGCACGTAACGAGCTCGCACGATAACGCACCGAGGGAGCCTGTGAGGACGGGTAAGCCTTCTGCAGTGAGTTCGTGAGGTGTTATCCGGAATGGTTCGGGGAAGAGGTCGGCACGTGCGAAGTGGTGTGCGGTTGTGGATTGGGTGCTTGAGAGGAGGTTGATTACGAGATTTGGTCCTCGTCTTCGTCCTGGTTCACGTTTCTGGTTTTCTCGCGATGAAAAGTCGAAATTGGGATTGTCATTGTGTTCCGACTGCGCTATACGTTCCTTGAGCGAAGTCGCCATCCGAGAAGGTATACGTAACGAGAACGCAACGAGCGGGTGTGGGTACAATGCGATAGAGGTAAACGAGGATAACGTTGCACCATGAAATTTATGCTCTTTTTCATTTTCTTGTTTGCCGTCGAATGGATAGTATGAGGCTACGACCGCAACAGGTTGCGCAGTTTCGCGGAGTAAACGACGTAGAGCGTCTTTCGTCGCGTCATTGTTTGTCGTTGTTGAAATGCACCTGCACAAGAAGGTTTTTCGTTGTGTAGATGAGAGGACGCGACGCGTCTGGTAGCGGGCGAGAGCAAGCATAGGCGTTTCGCGTTCAATGTTTTCTGAGTTTCTGAGCGAGCGTTTATGTATTGCCAAATTAGGAAGTGATCTGCGGTCAAAGTGAAGACGAGTTACCGAAAGAAATTCACTTTTCCTCCGTACACCAACAAACAACGTATTGTACCGCGATGCTGCAGCCATTCCGTGCGACGTCGGCCGTATCGTCCGCGTACAAGTCACTGTTACTTTTTCGACGGGCAACTAGAGCATACGCAACAAACTCCTCAGATTCAAATTCGTCCTCAGACTCTTACAACTCCAACAAATTCGCAGACATCGCCCAAGCCACCTCCGCACCTCTCAAAGTCCAAGACAAACGCGCACAGACAGAAACCGCCTTTGCGCGTAACCCCGAAGATTCCGCGCTCACAATCGAAGAAAAACGTGACTACGTGCGTCCGCCAGTCCTACGCGATTCCGACCGTAGTCGTCTACGTGGTGTCCGAGTAACGCGTCGGTCAGACGGTACCATCGACGAACAAATCGTCGGTCAACGAATCTACCTCCCCAACATCATCTTCACGCTCGTCCGTAACCAAACCCCACCTGGTAAACCTTACAACCCGTACGAAGCGACCTTCTACGTCCCGCAAAATATCACCAAAACAGACATACGCTCGTACCTACTCGCAATATACGGCGTCGAATGCACGTATATCCGTACAGATAACTACTACGTTCCTATAAAACAACGACACGCCGAGACAATCGGCCGTCTCCAAACCCCTCGCGGCCCCAAACGGTCCCACAAACGCGCCGTCGTAGGTCTCAAACAACCCTTTTACTACCCTCAAATGGTAGAAGACATGAACGGGAAAGACCGCTGGCTACGCGAAACCGCTCTCGAAGATGCTTTCCACTTGAAACACATAAAGACCGTACAGAAGGCTATGTCTGTCAAGTTCGATAAGACTACCGGTATAGGCGGACAAAGGGAGAATGATATCGAGAAACTTGCGTCGCTTTGGGATACACGGAAGAAGATTATTCGGAGGTTATGGGAACGTAGAGAGGAAAGGGAGCTGCGTGCTCGAGAGATTGCTAAAGGATTGGAAGAGGTGCGGAAGTAGAGGATTGATAATGTCATACTCGGAGTGCTCTTGGCATTAATTATGTTCATCTACCTGTCACTCGCCTCTCAATAACTTGCTAATCAGACTTAGAGTCTACCTCACGTTGTAAAACGGCCAATTAGCTCGACCGGAAGAAGATCCCACCACCAGAAGTATCCGATATCGACCTAAAGGCTTTCAAGAAAACACCGCGCCGCTCGATTCGTAACATTTTTCAAATGCTTTGCTGGAGTCAACAAGGCCTTCATGTAGACTTTGTTTGATGAACCTTAACTAAAGTGGAAAAACTCAATTGACTTGACAAGGTCTGGTTTAAATGCAGGTAAGATACCACCCGGCTCGATCTAGTGAAATGCACAGTTGCACACTGCCTTGTCCATCGAAAACGTGAGCAGACCAACCAGCTAACATTACAAAGCATCAACTACTATTGATTGGTGTTACAATTGTATCATGTACAGGAACAAGAAAATGCTGGTTGTCTGCTACTACTCAAACTGGATACAAAAAGCATGATTACTATCGAAGAAAAGCGTCGCAAGAAAAACAATGAAAAAGTTAAGCCCGTCTGATGTGTGAAACTGGCTAATCGAGTGTGAGCCTCTGTGATAGCAAAATGAAAGGAAGCGAAAAGCAACGGAGATTCAGATTGTTTTCGGATTGAATGCTGAATTATGACTGATAGCGAAACCCAAATCTATACGTGTGTCATGATGATCGTGAGTGAGTAATGCAGCTCGAGTAAATTACTGGAAAGGTTGTCGATTTGTTTTGTTCTCTCGGGATTATGAATCTGTTTAAAGTGGCCTGTCGTGTGAATTTCGAACGTGAAAAATACATTTAGAGAGCCTCCCGTCGCACTTCTGCATTAAAAGAAAAAATTCAGCGTGCGATAAAATAAACTTCTGTTTTGTCCAGAGAAAAACAAACCTTGTGAGCGGTCCTGCAAGCCGGGCACGGCGACCTTCTCTTTTCAGCCCCCTGTTTTCTAGAACCTCGTTTCTGTGGTGTAACAAGCATGGGTTTGTCGGGTCCTGAAACCGTTCGGGCGCGTTTACTCGCGCTCGTCACGGGTAATGAAAAAGGATTGGAAGAATAAATTTCGGGCCCGGCTGTGTCGGCTTTCCTTTTAAGCGCAGGGTAGAAATTGCCCCGGTCCCGAGACGGATCGGAAACGTCAACGATCGGTTCGGCGGCGACGTCACGGCTGTGGTCGTATGCTGTCAGCGATTCTACCTGAGCCCTCCACGCGGAGATTCGTCGAATTTTGTCATCCTTCAATGATAGATGTCCAGTATTATTTCCCACCACCGGCGCAGACTCTGCACGTAGCACGTTCTGAGTCTGAGTTTCTCGAGGACGAGGCGTCGTATTCGGAGCTAGGAAGGGCATTGACCTGTCATTAGGAGCCTCTTGTTTGACTCGTGGGTTAGTCATGACGACTGGTGAAGGCCTATGATTTTGTGGGTGGATTCGAGGCGGTACACTCACGTCGAAGGGTTGGATAGGAGGCATCATCTTCTCGCATATCGACAGTGGAAGGGTAGGCTGCTGTTGGAGATAAGAAACATCTGTTTTATTGTTGACAAGTGGCGCAGCAGCATGGCTGGGGTACACGTTTTGACCAGCTAGATGCGGAGAAACGTCGAATGGTTGGTAAAACTGTCCATTCAGACCTACAAAAAAGGCCGCATAGTCTGGGTGCACTGGTTGGTTGTATCTAATCGGACCGTTCCAAACAGGATGGCTCGATATCGGATACTGATATGGCACAGTCGACGGCCAGTATCGATACACATCGTGCATAGGGGCAGGATAAGTGGGTAAAGCAACTGGTGGGAGCGACTGGTAGCTAGTTTGTTGAGGAGCCTGTGACATGCGCTATGCAAAGACGTATCGAAATGTTCCCAAAATCTCGAGGATAACGCCTAAGTGAGACGCTTGGAGCCATACACCTGTCGGAGTATTCCACGGTCTTATACGCGAGCACAGAAGTGATGACCTGTCAAGAACATATGACCAGACTTGCGCAACGCTAAACCCGGTCTTTCTAACCTTGCCTGAATGCCGTGAGGGTGCGTAGGTCTGTCAGTGTGGTGGATGGGGGCTAAGATATGAGGCAAAGAGTACTGCGCCAGCGCCCAATCTGCACAGCTGAGTTTCAAATTACAGGCGGAGTTCCAATGTGTCTTTCTCTCCTGACTTGTGAATTCTTTTAATTATAATTTATTTTCCTTTGTTGCAAAAATCCGTCTTTGAGTAAATAAATAAATACACAGATCCATAAACAAGTCCGTAATGGAAAGCGAATTATTGAAAATATACGCGACGTAAGTTAGCTAGCTGCTAACACTCGCAGGACCTGAACCTTCAACTTGAATTGTTAATTCTTCCAGCCCTGAAATTCTCCGGCGTAGAATCGAGTCTACGCGTTCTACGACGCGTTCAGCTGATACCCACGTTGCTTTTGTCGTATCGTCGAGTGAAGGGGTTGCACGCGCTAATTGGACGTGTATCGAGCCGATCAGACTCGAGGAATCTTTTGGCCAGAATCGGGGTGCGGTGTAGTTTACTAGGCCATCTACCATTGATAGCTATCGGAAAATATAATCAGCATCGCTCATTGATAATATCATCGGGAGGGGGCCAAACATGCCTCGGCAAGCGCTTGCTTGATACTATTTTCACGATCTGATACATCGAGACAGAGGACTTTCCCGCTGTCTATGACAAGTGGAACGACACTTGCTACGATGAGGATAGCAATAAACAGGGACGCGATTGGATCAAAGCCAGTCCAGCCATAAAACTGGATGAGCAACGTTGAGATAATAACTCCAACGGAGCCGAGCGTATCCTTGATAAAGTAAAATAGCAAGCAAATCAGTATTCAGTTAAGCTGAATAAAGCTATCCCGGTAACTTACAGCCATTACGTGTAAGAACACGCCACGCATATTATGACTATGTCCTTCATGATCTCCTCCATGACTATGACTATGATCATGCAAGTTCGGCACGTGCCCACCATGTGAATGATCATGGTGTTGCGCAAAATGTGCGTCATGTCCGAATTGATAGCTTGGCGTCAGCGGTGACGAAGGATTATTTTCAGACAGCGACGGAGAAAGAAGGCCGGGAGCAGGCATCATGCTTGGCGTTCGAGTATGCCGTGACATATGAGGCGGGTTCGGGAGTAAATGGCCATTTGGACTCGGTGGAGAGTTGAGAGGTGGACTAAGGTTGTGCCCGGCGGGGATGTGGAGAGATACCGAGCGAACATGAAAGCGCGTGGTGCCTGGAGGTGCAGATGCTGGAACAGTTGCCCCATTTATTTGTGGCACATGTAAGTGACCATCACCATGTGCGTGAACATGTGCGGAAGAAGAGTGAGTCGGTGTTGCGTAATGAGGGGCGAGACCGTGATGGCTCGCGTTGTGCTCTTCATGGTCATGGTGATGCTCTCCAGAACACGCTTCGATGGAGTCGGATATTGTTGAAGAGTTTGAAATCGGGGAGTGGCTATGATTGCGATCATGGTCATGATCGTGGTGAGAGTGCGAAATTCGCAACTCCGGAGAATGCGAATGGCTATGCCCATGTCCCGAATGCGAAGTAGATTCGCCACCATGAGGATGACCATGTGAATGCGAATGGCCCTGGATGTCAAGGAACATAAACACATAACACAATACAAATCAGACGGGCGCGGTCTTACATGGTGATGGTGTCCACCCATCGCAAACATTCCGAAAAGGTTGACGAGAAGCCCGAGCGTACTAACTAGAAGTAGCTGGCTCGTATTCATTTCAGGCGGATCAATACTTCAAGGTCGGAACCAGTTTTAGTCATAAGTCCAGAAAATTTTCACATTTTGTATCACTCACATGCGTTGGATGGCCTCGAACACGATGAAAATGGATATAAGAATGAGGAAAATTCCGTTTGCGAATCCCGACAACGTTTCGATTCTCCCGTACCTTTTTTTGCTGTCATTAAGGGGTGAAGAGGAGATCAACGAAACACTGACCCATATGTAAAACGCTCATTTGGCGGCCAGGTAGCCATGACTGACGCAAAAAGACCCATTGCAATAGCCATGCAGTCAAACGCCATATGAATAGCTGCGGGACCATTAGACTCAATGTTGGAAGTAACAAAGCCGATTAAACTGACCATCCGAGATAAGTCCCAGGCTATTAGTCCAAACACCATAAAGCATCTGGACGAGCATGTACGCTAGATTTAATATCAAGAAATAAAATATCTTGCGTGATTCAGGATTTGCAAGGACTGTCTTCAAGTATGCCTTAGCCAGACGAATCGTCGGAGTACGCGGTGGACTAGCGAGCGTTTGAGTGCTATCTGGAGCAGATCCTGTAATCGATACATTAAAGCAGCCGACTCCTTTGCTCAATTGTTATAGTTGGGCTTACCATAGAAGAGTAGCCCGGCCACAATGCAATCAGACCATGAAGGGAATTGGGAAAACGCAAGCGGTCCGAGAATAAGCGCCGGCACCAGAGTACTCGCATACGAGATCCTGAAGTGCTTTGCTGGTAAAGCAACAGCACTAACGGTTTCCCGCGTTCTTGGTGTAAGGTACAGAAGAGAATATGCAAGTGCTGGTAGGGCTACGAAGGCAACCAAAGGAGCGGCAGGTGCATCGGTGGATTCATACTTTCAACAATTTAGTAAAGTATAGTGCATGGGAGCAGAGGGAAGCTTACAACTAGGCTCTTAAAGAGATAAAATGGAAGGCCAATGACAGTTGCTCCTAGTATTGTAGCCATGCTCGTAGCTTTCACTCCTAAAGCAGGTGCAAGAACACTTTGCGTATGTTCGAGGCCTACGGTGGAGAGCCCGTATATAAATACAACCACATAGCCTGGGAGAGCATATTTGACATTGGACAGCGTAAACCCCATGTCTGAGAGGAACGAAAATAAGAAAGTGACGCCGAGAATAGTCGTTTTGCGCATCTAACGCCAGAATGATCAGTTGAATGTCCACAACGTTCGGGAAATTGGGCGCTTACGGAGTCGTGCTGAACTAGCGCTCCAACCCAGAACGACGCGAAGTTCGTAAATAAAGCAACTCTACAACAACTCCATCAGAGACAGCACAAGACACAAGTCAACTCAATACACGCACCTTATCGCAGAAATTCTATAGAGAGCTGTCAATAAACATGCTTGCTGAACGAACAGCATCAAAGATGCAATTCCAAGGACCGACCACTGTACCACCATTTGCAGAACCACATAAACACGTTAAGTCTGCAATAAACAATATAGTGTTCAAGGCAAAAAGAACTGACCTCGACCCTTGCATTCGCTCTTTTCGTTATCTCCTGTTTAACCCCCTCCCATACCAAAACAGCAAGCCCGCCAAATGCAAGCACTCTAATAAGTACCCAGAAAACGCCTAGGTGTAGGTCGACCGACAAGAGCCATTCCTTCCCTGCGTCGAGAGACGCGACAAGTAGGATGTTGGAGAGGATAAGTCGTGATAGGAGGGTCACGGGAAGACTTTTCGAGTCAGAAATATTTGAAGCTAGATTAGTGAGTGCTACTGTTGGTGAGTTGAAGATGGAGACGTACGAAGCAGATGATATTCGTGAAGGATTGAGCGCGATCTTCGAACGCGTCTTCGAGTTCGGTGCAGACATCCCTTCTCACCAGAGAGATTGGCAGATCAAAATGGCATTACCAGATACTCCTAAATGTTTAAAAGGGACAGAAAGTCGCGAACAAACTTCAGAGGAGGAGGGTAAGAAGCTAAGTAAAGCTTAAACCGCAATACCGCGTCTGGATGATCGACACCTCACCATCCGCGAACACGAAATTCGAGATCAAATGTTTACGTAAATAGTTCATCTAACAACTGGATCCAGGAATAAATGCCACTAAATCAATTACATCGATGCCCTACGTCTTATCATTTGCGTCTCACCAAAATCGCACCGTTACGGGATCTTATCCCATCCCAGGCCAGTGGAATGCGCCTATGCAGATGGACGTATACCGTATCACGGCATTTTCCGTACACACTTCAAAGTTTAGGGCACAAACCTTTCACCAGGATGCTTAGGCATGGGGATGGGAGAAACTACAGAGGCGACGAGGCAAGTGATATTACATTTTATTTCAACGATGCTCACTTCGGTTCATAAACATGATAATGTACTGTAACACGACGTAAAGAAACCCGAAAGCACCAGTCAGAAGACAGCAAAACGCAAAGCAGTGCGTACGAAGAGAAAACAGTGTCAAGCGTTCGTGTACTGAGCCATAAGATTGCTCCAAGCGCTAAGAGGGTCAACATCCTGAGGGGACAACATCTCTTGTCCAGTCTGTCCGTAAGTCGGCGATGCATACACATTCTGCATCCCACTCATGTCGTAATACCCACCCATTTCATACTGCCCACTACTACTTCCAACCACGTTTTGGCTGTACCCAGGTCCCATCATACCGGACATATTCACCTCCGGGCCAACTTGCGAGCCATTGCCATATCCAGTATTAGGCTGCATCCCCACTGGACTATATGCCATCGTCATCGTCTGATTGTTCTGCCATTGCGCTTGGTTCTGTGCGTGCAAGTGAGCCTGTGCCTGGGTATGTACTTGCACGTGTGCATGCATATGTTCAGGCGGGAGGTGCATGCCGAACAGTGCCATCTCCGGTGATTGCTGGTAGCTCGACACAGGGCTCGATTCAATAGGGGAAACAAACTGTTGTTGATGCTGCATATGCGATGACGGCTCGCCATAAAACGAAGTCTGTAAATGTGCCGGACTAACGGGTGATGTAGGAGACGCCGGAGTCTGTGGCATTGGAGAATTAAATGCAACTGCCGGACTTGAGGCGGGCGAACGAGATCCGCGCGAAGACGAAGGAGATTGCGGCTTCTTAGCCACAAGGCGGGTTTTGCCTCCGAGCGTTGTCAGCTCATCTTCGTTCTTCGGGATTAATTCCTGTGATGATTCGCGCTTCGTGCCGCCCATTGTATCTCTTGTTTGATTTTGGTGTTCATCCATGGACGCATGGGCACGGTCTCTTAGTCTTTTGAGCACAGGCTGCATACAATAGTCAACTCAGAAGTTCGGACTCTACTCTGCGTAGCTAAACAACGTACCAAAACCTTCTCGGTCCTGCTCTTTTCCCCCAGCTGTGCAAATAGGTCGTACGCTTGATCCAGGTCTCTCAGTGCGGATCGAGACAACGCCATTCCCGGACATTTAGCCGGAATAGAACCCAGGACAATCTAACAACAGCGATCAGATCGCGAATTACGAAGAAAATTGGAGCCAGCAGGAAGTAGAAAAACATACAGCGCACGAAAAGACATGCGTGAACAAGAACCAGTTCCTTTCTGTCAGGTCTTTATAATGAGACCACAGACTTTTCACGAGTTTGACGAAGAATGATGCGCTCTCGTGGGCTCGCAAGACGGAATGACCATATTTCCCACTGAGTGGATCTACAGGGCTGTCACTCATGGCCTTTGCGAAGAATCCTCGGTGCATATACAATAGCGCTTCATATAACAATCGATCAGCGGTGATCATTGCTGGGTATAAAATTTTAGAACATGTGCGATACTTACTGACTTCCTTGATGGCAAGTATAATATGCCGTTGCATCGTTAAAGCCATTGGCGGATCACCACTAGCTGAGTACATGGGCGCACTGCCGAAGCCGGGGACTTGTAGTGATGGAGGAATATAATAAGCACGGACACGTTTGTCCAGCTCAGTCACGGTCGCGTAAGAAGGGGTCCTCGCGCCGAACACCTGATCATGTACAATGCTAAGTAATTCAGACGAGAAACGGTGTTTCCAAGCATCGACTGCGGGCCGATTCGTTAACAGGGTGACTGATAAAGGATCGGGGGCTATGCGCTCACAAGACATTTCGACCTGCCCGGAAGGAGTCTTCGTAGTTTCGTGCGCCATCTTGCAGTCGATATGGGCCATGGCGAGGGAAGGGGGGCGTCCATAGGTTAAACTCTGCGAAATCTGAATGTAGTATGCGAATTGAAAACCATTATCAGTTCCATACCTGCCAAGAGTCGTACACGTAAATCTCCCAAAACAATTCACGACGAAGTTTCGTCTCCTCCGGAGAGAGCTTCCAACGCGTGCTATCGCGGTCTATATTGATTTGTCAGTTCCCATCAGAAGTGGAAAAGAAGTTCAATTTGACTTACGAAGACCAATCTAAAAGAGGCGGAATTATCAGCGAACTAATAAAAGCAGGAAAAGGAACGGACGGACGCTTTGTGCCAACTTGATCACCGTCCCCATTAACGTCCATCTCTGCGAGTCGACGTCGTTCAAGAACATATAGTGACACATAATCACCTGCCGGACCATCGATAAATGGTTCTGGACATGGATAATCACTAGGTCTCACCAGGGCCTGAATTGCCGGTATGCTCGGATCTTCCAGTACAGCATCAAGGCTGAGTGCCGCCTTGGAGAGTTGGAAGTACCGCACACCAGCAGTATCATGCGAGGGTCGTTTAAGATCAACAAGGATGCCAACAGCGAGGACAATGTACAAGAGGGCGAGTCGGTGACTTTCGAACGAGCCCGAATCGCGGTCTGTCTCTGCGTCCACCGGTGACTCTGCAGTCGCGTACGGATACACACGCGCGAATATGTGCTTGTCGAACTGCTCCTTTGTCACGGGATGATACATCCACGATGCATTGGCAAAGTACAGATCGGCAAGCTCACGAGCCGTTGGTGCGTCCGGTAACGCAGCTAGGAGTGTCGAGCGCAGGTCATCCGCGGCTGCTTGGTTGAGCGACGGCGAAAAGGGGAAGGCGTGACTCAGCCAGGGTATATCCACGGGAAGCGCCAGCATGTGGTGCTCCTCGCCATCCGAGTGGTCGCTCTCTTCGTTCTGAGAAGGGTTTATTATACAGGGAAGATCACATAGATTATATTAGTCAATGACGTTGTGAGGTTAGTTTCAGGGTTCAGAAGAGATGCGCACTTGGAGAAGATACTGGAGAAGACACTTCGTTATTTTTCATTCAAGCGGAGCAAGAAGAAGAAAAGAGACGAACCCAAGAGTTCGCTGTTTGTCCATAGAAATTCGTGCGACCAGTATGGGAGATTGACCTTGAAGACTATGTTAAATCCTGACTGTTCTCTCGCATAACGAATTTGATAATTTACAGTGAACCAACGGCATCAATTGTGTCTTCTTCCTCTTGCGTTCTTGGTGGCTCAGCAATCACCTCTCTTTCTAACGGGTTCTTAACTTTTAGTAGCTCATCACTCAGCAGCGGATGTCTATCATTGTGTATTGCGCTGTGTGCAACTTGAAGGGCGTCTTCAAGGGATCGCACACGGTGAGATAGTTCTGCGATCTTTTCGTGCAGGGTCTCTGTATTCGCGAGTACAAATCTACGGGGAAAAGACGGTAAGTGAACAACCCGAACCGGATGAACAGTAGAATGCAAGCGGTTCCCACCTATTGCCCTTGCCTGTCGTCAGAGAGCCTGAAGAAGGGTATGAGATAACACTCCGGTGAGTGCGGAGTCATAGGGGCTATTACAACCGGACAGAACAGCGGAAGTAAGCGCACCATCTGGACAAATTTGACTACAGCCTCGCTTGATGCAGGCGCCTGACCCAGATTGAGGATGTTAGTGTAGTTCTGATAGTGATTAGAATGAAGGGGATGGACGCACTGCAAGGGAACTTCCTGGTGGTAGCGATCACCGGGACAAAGATTGTTAATCTTCCTGTATGATGGCCTGTATGTCCGAGAGTGGGCGCACCTATCACAACGCAGCTTGAGCCTGGAGTAGGCAGTTTAGAGTGTTAGTATAGTAGCAACCGAGAGTCGCGGAGCAGACGTTATTTGGCGGAGGGCGCGTGTGCCTGGGACTAAGCGACGGCTCACCTTCGGCATTCAGCACAGGACAGCGCAGTGCTTCGTTTCTTGTTTCTCGCCGCCGACCCGACAGCGTCATCGTCGTAGCGCCTCCCGAGCATCGACGATGTCGTGACGAAGACACAAAGAAGGTGAAACGCGTCGCTGCTGACGAAAAGAGCCGTCAAGGGCCGCGGTCAGGCAGAAGCTCGTGATTGCCGACTATAAATCGAAGAAGACGATGCACTGGAGATAAGATCAGCCGGTTCACTCTGCTGCGTTCGCTGCCGCTTGGGTGCACGCAGCGACGATGAAAGGTCGATTGGACAGATAGATGCACGGGGCTGTCGACCGGGCTAATGAACAGGTTACTCAAACGGCTTCCGGGCAGGCGCCTGTCACTTCACGTATACGGCTGTTGACCTGCTAGGACATCCTTTGTCTGTCTATTAATATCGCGTTATTCCAGAAGCTCCCGATTCGTCACCCCTCTCATCTCCCTATATAATCGACCTCTCTCCGATCGCCTGCTTCTTTCTGCTCTCTCTTTCCCTTGTCATCCTCAGATTGCCAATTTTACGTCTCTTTAGCTGACCTCATGGACTGCCGCGAGGCGACGTGACAAATTCAAGGGTTCCTCGCTGATGGGAATTCTCCACCCCCCAAAGGCGCAAAGTTTCGTGGTAGACTATCTGCCATGTGCCATCTCGTACTCGAGGGTCTGTTCTGTGCCTGGACAAGTCGCGTCGCGTCATTTAGTCTCCGCGCTCACGGACTTCTAATTCTGCTTTCATTCCAAGTGCCTTGATGAACTGTCTTTTTCTTTTCGATACTAAATGACTATAATGTTAACTTGCTTGTCATGACGCGACCAATTTTAGTCCAGGCTGATCCACCACCAAGACATTAGACAAATTCTTTGGGCTGACACGGGGTATAAACTATGGACGCTACTCGCTATTCATGCGCTCTTGCAACTCCCACTAGGTCCTGGTGATCCACATACTGTTTGTTATTCATTCGCTTTGCTGCACACAACCTCGGCTGCGCCGTCTATTCCAACGTTCTCTACGCTATCTTTACTACACATACAATTCTTTACCTCCAAACGCTCACGATTTATTTTATTTCTACGCGATGGTTTATCTGACTCCCCGTTTCCTTTGCCTAGCGGCGCTGGTCGCCGCTTTAGTCATACCCTCCGGTATGCCCCAGGTCGATGCGCGTGCTGTCGATGTCGCCCCCCGTCATCATGCTCCCAAATCCTCGGACAACCATGCTGACACTGTCAGAGCAAAGGGCAAAGGCAAATCAACTGCTAAACCTCTTATACCCCTCCCTCTTGTTACGGCTAAGTCAACAGATGGCAAGAGGTCCAAGAAACATCGGAAAGGCGGCAAGAAAAAGAACAATAAGAGGGTAAGTATCATTCGATATTTATCACGATGAAAAATGGCGATAAACTAATAATCATTCCTCGCAACAGAGCATGTATCAGGAGGAAGACATCCAGGTTCCGTTAGGTCTAAAGAAGCGCACTGTATCACGCATTCACCAGGCCGCGAAGGCGGAAGACGCTTCGGGCGATACCTGGGACGCACTTGATCCGCTTCTCCAGATCGGCAGCATGAAGATCGGCGACGGACGAGATGGCTCATACTCCAGCACACATGATTTGCTTGGTGATGGTGGAATCCTAAAGAGGTCTCCACACCACCATGACCACGACGAACATTATGACCATGATGAAATAATTGTGAACGGCGATAACGACAAAGTTCATTATCATGACCGGAGAGCACCGCACCACCACCACGATCACCACGATCACCATGACCATGAAAAGACAGTCGTAAATGGGAACAATGATGATGTTCATGTTCACGGTCGCAGGGAGCCTCACCGTCACCACCACTATGGTCATCATGATCACGAAAAGACAGTTGTGAATGGTGATAACGACGACGTACATGTTCACGGACGCAGAGAGCCTCGTCGTCACCACCACCATGGTCATCACGATCACGAAAAGACAGTCGTGAATGGGAATAACGATGACGTGCATGTTCACGAACGTAGAGAGCCCCATCACCCTCATCACCACCACGGCCACAACGATGGACCTAAGGCAGTCATCAACGGAAACAGCGACACTGTCAATGTGCATGTACGAGATACCAACTCCGCCTCCGGTGTTCAATCAGACTCCTCAGGCGACGGGCATCATGTCAATTGTCCGGACAATGCTTCGGCTTCTCAATGGAAGAGGTCTGACCCAATCAGCCAGACTCCCGGTGTTCCTGGAACGGTGGATATCATGGTAAGCAACTTTGTATAGCATTTCGGCACGCGGTTACTTATATCGACCCATCTTTGTCTTTAAAGGTCGTCGGCGGGCCTGTTGAGAAGAAACTCGCATCTCTTGTCCTCTCATCGGTTCCACAAAACAATACTGCGAACAACGGCACTTTTGGATTGAACAGCACCAAGGAAGCCCTGACTGAAGACAGCCCGTTTGTCCTCGATGCATCAAACACGACTCAGACGCAGTTTTTGCTTGTCTCCAAAGAGATGCCAAGTGCCTCCTCTCTCGAAGCACTGAAGGCAGTTGCTCTTAAGTCGACAGATGAGGACTCCAAGCTGGCTGATATCAAAGTGACATTGCAGGTGCCTGTGTTTGAACCGACAAAGGCGGCGATGAGTCAGTACTGTGCAACGTACGACCCAAACCCACCTGTCCCGGCGCCGCTCACTATGGAGGAATGTGGCAAGGAGACGGAGCGTAGGTCGCAAACGTTCGCGTATAACCCGCGTAGCGGCACCATTCGGCCTATGTGGTTCAGTGATGCCAACCCTGCTAGTGCCAACGCGACACAGCCGATAGCAAACTCGACCTCAGACTCGACGGTCGGCGTAAAGCAGATGAACTTCAAGATTCCGTCGTCAAATAAGGATGTGCCAGTATCGCCCCCAGTAGCTGCACCACTTTCCCCTGCAAATATCACGGGGGCGGCTCCTGCTGTACCGGTCAATGCATCAGCAGCGTCGACGTCGGGCGTGCCTAGCGCGCAGAACGTTACACTCGTGTTCACGCCCATCACTCCTGCAATTCACGTAGTCAACGAAGCGTCGGATGCTGCTTCCTTCCAACCCGCCGACGGCAGCGGTCCTGCAAGCTCGATCACAGACAATGCTTCCAGCACATCGACGTCGTCCGCTTCAGGTACTGCGACGAGCACGGACAGCAGCAAGACGGCGACAGCCACGGATGGCGGCGCACCGGATGTGTCTGCCGTATCTGCCGGAAAGGCTGATGCGCGGCCCACGACAACGACTTCTGGAGGTGCGCCTTCGAACGCCACAGATGTGATGATGAGTGCGACGTCGTCAGGCTCCGGTTCTGCTTCAGAGTCAACTGGAATCACGTCAAGTGTGTCTGACTCTTCGGCTATGCCGAAGTCGACTTCAACAGTCGAACAAGCTGCTATTGAGAGAATGTACCAGCAGAGACCACACATGCATGTCCTCTAATTTGATTTTTCTCTTCCATTTGATTTTTCGTCGTCGATAGCGGATTGTCTTTGTCTTGATTGATTTGCTTTGCTTTGCTTTGTCTCAGGATTACTTAGGCACGAGATAGCTGGCTATGGACGTGGCAAACTCTTACTTTTTTTGAAAATAATGAATTCCGAGACCGGGAACTAAGGACTCGTATTCATCCTCCGATGATCAAGGAGTTCGGATATAGCGTGAGAGATACGAGCGGTCAGCCGGGGTCCCTGCTTCTCGTGTTCCTTCGGTCTTGCTTCTTGTGGAAATTGTGAAGTTAACGGTACACGTGTAGAGTGTAGTGTAGGTGTTCAGTGTCGCTTACACCCAACCGACCTTGAAATTTCCGCTACAACCTGAATTTGACGACATATCTCAAAATGATCTGATTAACGACTGTTAAGGCGAGAGATCGCTATGGACCCACAGATCGACCGGTACCAGGACCTCAATTTAGTTCCAAGGCGAAACTAAAAATCGGACTGGACGGGAATTACCTGTTTTGGGAAGGTGACAATGTCCAGGTACGGTAGCTTCCGGACCGGAAGCAAAAAAATAAGATGAACACAATTCAATATTTAATTAAAAATAGATAGGACCCCGAGGCGGGCAGTTAACAATGTTTGTGCTCGGAGGAGTTCAGTACCGACGGACGTTAACGTCGCCATCAAATTATCAATGGCGGTGTCGATACGGACATGCGTATCTTTCCTTCCTTTGTTGCCTCTTTTGACAGAACGGCCCAAAGGAAGTCTCGTGAGGAGATATATCAAGGCTGATCAAGTAGCAGCTTTCTTGATCAAATATCAGAATCAATCAAAACTGTCCGAAGCATAGAAGTAATACAGGGCTCGTCGGTGTATGTATATGCAGGGCCCCAGGGGTCTCTCTCTGGGTGGTGGTGGATCCGTAGGAGACAGTTTAGGATAGTTCAGTAACTTCAGTTTAGTTCAAGAATAACCAACGAATGAACGAACGACTTGATTGAACACGCGAACGAAGACGAGAAAGCTGAGACATGTTTCATAACTCAACGCGTCTTCTCACCAAGCCCAGTGTCGCGTCTCCTAGGACATGTGTTCTTCTGAACTCGATGTGGATTGAAACAAGATACGCGTAGGCGAACGGGCCGAACACGGCATGATTTCAGTGGATTTTTAGTTCCTATTACGATGAAGACATCGCGCAGATAACTACATGAATTCACGGAATTGAAGCCCGGTCTTCCGAGATACATGTAAAGTGTTGTACCATTTGTAGGATGAGGCGAGGAGAAATGTGAGAAAATGAGACTGGGCCGAGCCGCATAAGGTTATGGCAGGCGCTTATTACTGTTGGATTAAGACTCTCATGAGGAACGCGTACGGCACCTAGACGTGCACTGGGAGAGAAAAACACCGTCGGGGCTGTGCAGCCTGCTCCGGCATTCAATGTGAAATTTAGCATGCTGGAGGAGAGAGATCGGGAGAAGCGATTGATTGGATTTCCGGGGTGGGCCAGAGGCCGTGCTGCTCCAGGGCCGTCTTGAGATGGTGTTATGGTGCTGATGGTCCCAATAAAGCGAGACAGCGCCAAATACAGGTTTCCATCTCTATACGAGAGTGCACCGGATTTGTTTCTCTCCCGCTCGTCAAAGCTTAGGACATACATATATATGCTTTAAGGACGCTACCCCCACATGCTCTGCTGCTGCTCGGACTCGGACTCCTAACTCCATCTCCGGCTCGTTGATGTTACACCTGTGCTGAACTGAATTTAACTTACCTGCTAGTGACTGTTTCTTGTGGTTCCGCTCCTCGCTTGCCCTTTCCGATCTCTCAAAAGTTGCTGACGTTGGCCATCACGCATCTGTCCTGATCTCTCCTTAAGCTTCTCACCTCTTCTTTATCTCCTCCATCGCCATCAACACCTCTTGCTTTCGAACTACCGTCATCTCTCCCACCATTGCGCAATATCTTGATTCTCCGTCGACTATGTCTGCAGCGAGACGGGTTGATCCTCCTCGTCCAGAGTCTGGTACCGGACCTCAGCGCCGTCGTCGCGGTGCTGCTCGGCTCTCATGTGCCGAATGCAGGAGACTGAAGTTGCGATGCGACAGGTGGGCAGTGTGGAGACCTTTGCGGATGAGCGTTTCTTGCTGATGTATGCGCGCTCGTGTGCGCGTCTGTTATAGAAAAGTGCCTTGTGAATCTTGTGTAAAACGAGGCTGCTCCGCCATTTGTCCAGATGGTGAGCATTGTATGCTATGTTGCCTTGTAGTCAATAATCTAACCGAGCGTCTTTCTGCAGGGGCTCTTACAACGGGTAAAGGAAACAGGTACGCATACGTCGACTCCGTCGATCAGAGACCGGAGTGTTGATGACGCACACTCTTCCCTCTCTCTCCAGATTTATACTTGCTTCGACACAAGAATTGCATGAAAAGATCTCCGAGCTTTGCAGCCGGGTCCGTGAGCTCGAAGATGCGCTGCGCGAATCGCATTCGAACCTCTCAGACCAACACCATCCGCTCCTGACCGAAGAGCTGCTGCGCATCAAAATGCCCCTCCAACGTGAAACATCCGAGCCAAATCAGCAGGACGGGAACAAGGAAGAGCTCAGCCCTGATGTTGTCGACTCCTTCGGTTCGCTTTCCATCAGCCAAACGGGCAAGACAAAGTTCTACGGCCACACCGCCAATTCCTGGGTATGTTTCCACTTCTTTCTATTCGCACCGCTTGAAACAATCGCAATTAATACCCGATTCGTCGCCTTTGTTGTTCTCTTAATTTGCAGTACTTCCTTCAAGTGAGTTTTGATTTTGTTCTTGGCTTCGCGTATCGGCGCATCAGCGTAGCCATGGCCTCAAGTGCAATGTCCCTCAATCTGATATGATACTGATTAAAAATTTGCACTGCAACTTTCAATATAGAACGAGAGCCCCGAGGAGGAGTCGGAGGACAGGTCATACGCTCTTGAACAGGTCCTTCCTCCGGAGATTCTCGCCTTAGGAGAGGCCTTCCCGACTTCACCGACTAGCTCGCCCGTAGCATATGCAACTAGTCGATTCAACAACCTCGTTGGATATCTTCCCGACCTTCAGAAGGCTACAGCACTTCGCGATATCTATTATCAGCGCGCCGCATGGATGTGAGTCTCTTCTTTTTCCATCTTCCTTCTCCACTAGTTGCCCCGTGCTACCACCCCATTACCCAAACCTGGCCTGAAACTGATCTTCCGAAAACAAACCATCTTCCCGCGCCGCACAGGTACAACCCGATTTCTCGAACACAGTTCGACGAGGAAGTGTTCCAGCACTTCTACAATGAGAGCTACACACCACCGTCGCCACCGAGCGATTCGGCGTCTGCACATCGACTCGCGCTTATTTTCATCGTACTCGCGGTCGGGACTCTCATGGATCCGAGCGAGCCGCCGTATTGCATTGAGGCTGAGAAGTATCACCAGCTCGCACGCGCTGCGCTCTTCAAGAGTTCCATCTTTGATGACCCCACGCTCCATGCTGTCCAAGCACTCGTGAGTCTTGTTGTTCTGCTTCTTTTTGCTATTTCCTTCATTTGTGCGCCTTCCTACCTCCTACCTCTTGCCACCCGCGCTTCCCTGCCCTGATGAGCGCCCATTCTCTTCGAGGCCTTTTCGTACACGCACCGCCTAGAGGCGCCCAAAGGCACCCATATTGGTATATTACACTTCTCGAACCATAATTTTCGGTGCAACTTTACCACCTATCACCTATCACCCCTATCCGACGAAATTGACTTTGCTTCCGAGAAACGTGTCGTCGACGTTATTCGATTGTGCTAATTTTGTTTCTGCAATGCGGCGCATCTTTATGCCGTGCTGTTCACTCTGTAGTTCTTGATGTCCTACTACCTCTTCTTGGCGGACCGACACGGAACGGGAAGTGGATCACGATGGATCATCATGGGCTTTGCCGTGAAACTTGCTCAAAGTGTGAGTAACACTGATTGAACATGTGATAAATTTGGAAAAACTTACTTCGAAAATTTGACTATGTTTTAGATTGGACTTCGTGAGTTATTATCAACTTCGGGAGCCCTTCTCTTCTCGGTGCTAAAATTTATGTGGTTTCTTCGTAGACCGAGATAGCACTAGATGGCGGATGTCCGACTTGGAGACCCAGACAAGAAGAGAAACCTTCTGGGAGCTGTATACATACGATTCGTGGCAGGTTAGCCCAGAAAGTCCTCACTATATGCAGTACCATGAAACTGACACGGGTCGTAGTGTCTAACGTTCGGCAGACCTCCGTCCTTCTCCCTTCCTCACGTTGACTGCAAGTTCCCTCATCCGGTTGAAGACCCGACCGGAGAACGAAGCTGTAAGCGGAAATCTCCCAAGTCCAACCACGAATATTCCTCAATATTAATCACGACATTCTTTACAGTTGACACATGGAAACATCGCTTCTCAGCAGATTGCATGAGCGTCGTGCACGATCAAGCGTTCGGAGCAAAGGCACCGAGTTACCAAACTATCCTTCAACTCGACCGCAAGCTCCGTGCATTCCCTGTGCCTTCAGTACTTCAAGTCGCTGGCTTTGGAAACTCCGACCCTGGCTCAGAACACCCGTCTGTTAACTCACTAGGTTTGATCATGCAGAGACACATCGTCTTGGCTATTCGTGAGATGAGTAAGTCTTTCGTCTCGCATTGATCCAAAGAGAACAATAAGATTGAGTCGGTTATGAAGACCTGTTGTACATGCACAGAGGATTCTTTGCTCGTGCGATCAGCGATAATCCGAAAGACCCTCTTGGTTCGCCTTACGGTACCTCTGTCATCGCAGCGTATCGTAGTGCAGGTTCGCTTGTTGCTCTAGTCCGTGATCTTGATTCGCAGCTACCTGAACCAACGGAAAGGCTGTGGTTCTTGTGGACACACTTGTTCTCTTGCGCGGTAAGTTGCTGTTCCATCGAAAGCACTTCGATGTCGCTCATTCACCACTGTCGATAGGTTGTACTGGGATCCATTGTGACTCGCTGTCCATCGATGAGTCTCGCGCCTTCGGCACTCGTCCAGCTCGACTCAGCTTGTGAGCTCTTCGATAGGGTTGCAAATAAATTCCGTGCAAATAAAGTCCTGGTAAGCACTGCTCAAACTTTCCGGTCCCGAGTCTAGCTTTGCTCATCTTCCTCTTTCAATTCAAGGGTATCATGCAAACATTGCGTCAAAAGGCACATACCTCCTTGCAAGAGTTCAGAGAAGGGAAGATGTCGCCTGTCAGCGCAAATTTGTCTTACAAGATGTTCCATGAAGGTACTCCCGAATTAGATGAGGACGACGAGCTATCGAAGCTCGGGGGGAAGACGCGACTCATTTCACAGAAAGAACAGTCGAAGTCTCCGTCACCATTAGCTCCATCACCACTACTCGTTACGCGCTCACCAAACACGCACAACCCCGTTGTGCCGCTTCCGCTCCCTGACGCGTCATCAGGCGTACATCCCAATGTTGTCGAGTATCTCTCGACGTTCCATTTCCCTGCTGGTGCACAGCAGGGTCGGCATCTCGCGCCGATGGCACACGAGCAGCGGAGCTTATTTACCAACCAGCAGGGACCTGGAATGTACCGAAGCAGTTTCGAAAGCGACGGCGCGGGCGCGAGTGCGATGCACTTCAACTCGAGCGTCGACTTACAATCACCGCTTCCTACGCCGACGTCTGCTTCGTCATCGCAGACAAGCCATCAATTCGTGTTGCCTAACCCACAAGCACAGGGGCACACCACAAGTACCACTGCTACTACTAGTGGAAACCAACAAAACTACTTCCCGCAGTACTTCCCTGTCTTCGACTACGGTACGGCAGCAAGCGGAAGTGGGTCGGGATACGCGCCAATGCAGCTTACAACAACAAACACTGCTGCATTCGAGCAAGATCACCCAATGGCGTATGATAGTGTATCAGCGGCCTCTCAGAATGGTGGGATAAGCCTTAATGGCGGTGCACTGAACGGAATAAACGGTATTGATGCACGGAGCTATCCTAGTGCGAACGGGCATCAGGGTCGACGCGATATTACGCCTGAGGCGAGTATGCACACTGCTTGGATGGACTTTGTCAACCAGATGAGCGCGGGGATGAGCGGATAGCGCTGGAAGAGAGGAGCCTTGTGACTTGTTTGCTCCCTTTTTCGCGCATTGTCTTTCCCGCTCTTTCTCTCGGAGAGATCCTTTGGATCCGGATCTTGTTGACCTTTAGGAGTATTTATAATATCCTTCGGTGCTTAGTTCGTTCGTCTTTACGATACTCCCCCTGTACCAGTTTTTGTTTTAGATGAGTGGTATAACCTGTACCACTTCAGATCTGTTTCTTCCTTTTTTCGTTACCTATTTTGTAATTACTTCGACAGCTTGTCTTCTTGTAAATTACATCGTCTAGTTGCCGTGTAGGCATTTAAGAGGAATAAGAACGAGTATGTATTCGTCGTCATCGTATAAGTTCACCGGTCATTATTGCTTATAAGCGCCAAGCTGAAGTTATAAACAATCTGATATCCCAGATTATCGGTCCGGTGAGGACGAGGCGCGGGGTATGTAAGACGGGTAGATAGCTCCAGGACACCGCAATGATCACTGCCGACGGTGGAGTGCCGGCATAATACTTATAACAACTTGGATGCAACAACGGTGGTATCGGGTCTCGCGGGGGCGATCAGCTGTGTCAGGGTATCAGGGTAGGCGTTTCGTTAGGACACAGAAATCGAGATGAGCGGCCAAATTTCGGTATGTCGCGGTCATCCAAATACAAAGACTTGTATAGATAGAGACCGTTACCAATATTCCAGGAGCGCCAGTCAACGAATGAATAAGTCGTATAATTCATGCGTAGTCAGAATTCGTAATTCTTTAGCCCTCGTCCATGCCGTCCTCGCCATCGCCACCTCCATTGTCCTCCGTTTGATCCCCAGAGACAGGTTGACCCTGCCACCACGCTAACGGTCCGAGGCCCTGTTCCGCAATAGAACACTGAAAAGAAAAATCATCAGAAAGGAAAAAGAAAAAGGAAGCGTGTCAGAATGCCGAATATGACCGGATTATGCAATGCTGTCAACAGCGAACATATGAATTGATAGATTTGTTGCTTGGCAAAACAAAGAGAAAACTCCAACAAGAGAGGCAAGGAGAAAAAGAAACTCGGCTTTTAGAGGAATTAAAAAGGTAACGTACTATGATACTGTACGGGGGTCTCCGGCGTTCTGCTTTCGTGGACATGACACCCTCGGATGCTCTAGGTGGCCCCGGCTCGTCATCGTAGAATTCGTCAGTCTCAACGCGTACACGAAGAACTTCTCCGGTGTCGATATACATGCGCTCGGAAGTCGGTGTATCTAATAACTCGTGCTGAGTGCAGACGTGTTCTGGATCTTCTTCGAGCGGTGCATGTTTAGCAATCCAGAAATACGCTCGTTCACTTGGATCGCTGTAAACGGAAAACGTCAATTTTATGACGTAGAGTGAATGAATTGCGCAAGGACTTACAAAGCTGAAGGAGCCGGTAGGTAAGAAGGAGGTATATGCATATCATCAAAGAAGCCTATGGATACTAGTTTGACGGATAGAAGATACCCCTGAGCTGGACAGCCCCTCAGAATAATGAAAACCCACATACATCGAATTCCTTCTTCATCAGAGGACTTTACTTTCGCTAAAATCACTTCTCCGGAAAAGGGGCGGAATACTACCATTCGGAAGACCACTACGAGAAAATTTCAATACCGGAAGTATGAGAAAATAATAAGTAAACGGTTTGAAAAAAGGATCATACGGACCTCTGTGCCAAAGACATCCGTCACCGTACCTTACTTTTCCTTCGCCAGCCTGTGCTATGTCAAATACGCATATACATAAACCGACGTCGTGGAGCACCCTATTTGCATACTTCTTGTTCAGTTCGTTAATTATTGCTTGTTCTGCCGGAAGTGCAAAAGTTGACGGTTGGAGGGCGACGGTGTCCTGATTGGTACAATTCGCGTCAAAGCTCGTACTCATTCCATTTCGCGGAGCCTACCTTTATCGTTGACAATACAAACATGATGGTCTATGCACAAGATGCATGCAACTAGACGCATGTTAAACTTCTGGAAGAGCAAGTTAAATTTACGCCTAACGGCTGCAGATCAGTATATCACGGGACTTACCGTCTAATTCTGTCTTACCTAACCACATTTTGCTCATTTGCTTTCTACGTCCTCTCATCCCGCTCAGTGACTTACCTGCTCTCCTGCTCGCCGTGTTCACTTTCAGCAAGCACATAGTAAATAACGAGAATGTCACTAGAAGCAGAATCTTCAAGTCCAGCTCCGCCGGAGGTCGAGGCATCGACCCCGAGCTGGATTCCGGCAAAGTCATACAGGCATTTTGTCGCTGGCGGGTATGTCTGGGGTTTGTTTCTGATTTTTCTATGGACGTTGCTGATATATTTGCTAAAGATTGGGCGGGATGTGTGGTGCTATTGTAACAGCGCCTTTCGACGTAGTCAAGACGCGCTTGCAATCCGACCTTTTTCGCGAAAAACATACTAGTTACAGCGTTGTTGGTGCTGCAGAGGGAGGCGGCGGATCTGCCGTACTCATGCCCCGCCGACCTGGAGGTTTGCTTTACAACTTCGTAGAGACGGGTCATATTTTGCGGTATGCAAATTTCAAAATTTACACTAGAAGCACTTTTGACTAAACTCTGCTTTGAACAGCGATATATACCAGAACGAGTCTCCACGAGCACTTTTCAAAGGTCTTGGACCAACGCTCGTTGGCGTCATCCCTGCACGCTCAATAAACTTCTTCACATACGGGAATGGGAAACAAATCATCGCAAATACCTTTAACCACGGTGAAGAAAACTCATATGTTCACATCGCGGCTGCTGCCTTCGCTGGTATCATGACCGGTACTTGCACAAACCCAATTTGGGTTGTCAAAACCCGAATGCAGCTCTCTGCAGAGCGTAGCGGCTCTGTCGAAGGTGCCGCTCGCCGAGCTATGGGGAGCTGGTTCACTATTAAGAAAATCGCTCGAGAAGAGGGTATTAGAGGGTTTTATAAGGGTTTGTCGGCGAGTTATTTGGGTGTGACGGAGACTACGATTCAGTGGACGTTGTATGAACGATTAAAACGGTTATCTGCGAACACGGAAGGTAGAGGTGGTATGTCAGAGTGGCTTGGTATGCTTGGGAGCGCAGGTACGGCGAAGTGTGTTGCTACGCTAATAACTTACCCGCATGAGGTTGGTACCTTTCTTCCCCATATTTTCTGTCTGATATGTAAATAATATCGTTTGCGTCTGCTTGTTGCCTTAGGTCATCCGAACTCGCTTGCGACAACCATTAGTAGATGGCAAAATGAAATACACAGGGCTCTGGCAAACGCTACGTCTCGTTATCGCAGAGGAAGGCGCAAGATCACTATACGGAGGCCTATCCGCGCATCTTATGCGAGTCGTACCGAACGCAGCTGTCATGTACGCAATATACGAAGGCGTACTACGTTGGGGCGCTGCAAACGATAGACACAATGCTCTGCGATAGCCCGGATAATTGAAGACGGTTCTGGTTCTGTTTATTAAGGCTAATTTTTGATGATCCTTCAATTGCTTTCCTTCGTACTTTCGTTAGGCTTTCTTACATGCTACTTAGCATTTTCACCTCACCTTCACCCTCACGCCCATCCTCGCCTTTTCCTATCACACGTCCCCGCAACCCATTTCTACTTCGCACTCCTTCACCTCGCGTATCTCATAAAAGTATGCATACTTAAGCATCCCATTACATTACTCTCATATAGTCCTGATCCACGCACACTTCTGTATTTTAGAATTAATGCAGACTCCCACCCATTAGACAGGATCTTGCACTACTTGCTCGGCGTTCTCGTGTTAATGTGTGTTTGTTGACGTTAACAGAGAAATTGCCGATGCTCAATCCCCACTTCATTTTCTCATTTTCTCATACATACATGCACACATATCATGCAATATAATGTCAAAACTTCCGCCTTGATTGATTGAATTCTGGATAGAGAACTTGAGATGATCACTTAAGTCTATGACTTGAATTAATTTGAATAAACCTAGTTGAATAGGTACAGTTGGCATTGGGCTGTCTATGTCCGTATGCGCTTTCCAAGTACAGCGTGTACCTCCGCTCCAGGATCGCATTTCTTTAGCCGGTCGTAGTCATACCTGTCGAAAAAGTAAGTTATTCAGACCTTTACGAGCAAAAAGAAAGTCAAATGTCTTGATACGTACCAAACGAGCTTAGAATCAGACGTAGCGACGAAAGTACGTTGAGAATTCGACCAAATTGCAGCAGCGAAGCCAAAATGTGTAGGGTGTGGATTATGTGGTTTGTGAGCAACAATTATCTGTACGGTGTATCAGCATGGTATGAGCTTAGACATATATTCTAAAATAAGTAATCAGAAGAAACTCACGGTATCTGGGTATAACAGAGGTCTACGATACTTGATTGAGACTTCGCCGAGTATAACTGAGATGCCTTTCCCTGTTATCATATCGCGAGCTTTTTGTTCGCCGCCGAGTTTGCGCCCCAGGCTCAGAATCCAATGCATTCTACCCTTGGAACAGTGAATTGTCAGCACTTAGAAACGATGAGGAGTGACGATTAAATGGCTCACAGTTTCTAGGAATCGTACTTCAGTGAACCGGTCAGAACGCAACTTGCAATATTATTATAAAGTCTAAGGTACACACAATATCGAACGTTGTTTACATGTCTGTGGCGGATGTTAGAGCCTCTGCAAAATTAGTATCATCAAAGTCCTCACTGAAAGGAATCCATATCACCCCAAACGACTTTTTGTTCAAAGAATGACTCCGGATCGAACCTGGACTCGGCAATTATATAATGAGATGAGTGTCATCAAATATTATTAATAGTGTCGTACCCTTGCTCAAGTAGTTTTTCTCTCCCTTCTTTGTCCGCATCGACGAATCCTGAGGAATCTGCAGGATTGTCCTCACTTGAAGCGGCAGCTTTAGTATGAAGTTCACGCGCAGGGATATATTCTTTCTCCGGGATCACGAATCCATCACCAGGTGAGCTGGGTCCTTGTGACCCAGACTCCAAGTAGAAAGGTGATGATTTATCGCGGAAGGCGGCCCGCAATTGCTGGACAGTGAGTAAATCGTTAGTATGTTTTTGACATTGAAAGTAAGAATTTTCACAGACACCTATGGTGCCCATTCTTCTATAGTTGGATATAGTAGAATTATATGCCCTTTGAGTTAGCACGAGACATCTCCCAGAAGTTCGCACACTGGAGAGCATCTTGCAAAGTGATGAGAGAATAAAGGAAAGTGCAAAAAGTGTTGTCAAGTCACCGTGGGATCCCCTTCTTCTATCCTTCGGGGATGCAACGGGATGTAATAAACGACATTTGTAAGCAGTGGGATGGGATTAACATAATATTTATTAACAAGCATGCTGGCTAGTTACAGTTGACTCTATATTGCTTATTAGACTTTGTTAAGGGACTGATCTCTGTAATAAAGACTCTTACAATGTTAAATAAATATTCCCTCACGATAAATGGATATTTTTGCATAAATCTAGTTGAATGGGCACAATGGGCATTGGGCGGGACGTCTATGTCCGTATGCGCTTTCCGAGGACGGCGTGTGCTTCTGCACCGGGATCGCATTTCTTTAGTCGGTCATAGTCATACCTATTGTCAAAAATAATCACTCAGACCTCGGATACGAATTAAGAGTATGCATTGACACGTACCAAACGAGCTTAGAATCAGAAGTAGCAACGATAGCACGTTGAGAATTCGACCAAATCGCACCAGCGCAGCTGAAATGCGTAGGATGTGGGTTATGAGGTTTGTGAGCGACAATTAGCTACACAAAAACGAGCATTAATATAACGTAATAAGTTTACATATACTCTAAGAAACGTACGGTATCCGGATATAGAAGAGGTCTACGAAACTTGATGGAGACTTCGCCGAGTATGAATGAAATGCCTTTCCCGGTTATCATCTCGCGCGCCTTTTGTTCACCGCCGAGATCACGTCCGAGGCTTAGCATCCAATGTATTCTACCCTAGAAACGTTAAATTTGTCAGTACCAAAGAAATGCAAAGGAACGACGGTGAACTGGCTCACAGATTCTAGAAATCTTACTGTAAAGGTTAGGTTAAAACGCAGCTTGCACTATTAAAGTGTCTAAGATACACACAATATCGAACGTTGTTCACATGCCTGTAATGGATGACAGGTCATCAGTGGAATTATTGCGTGCATACAAATCAAGGCCCTCACTGGAAGGAGTCCATATCTCCCCAAACGACTTTTTGTTCAAAGAATGACTCTGGATCGAACCTGGACTCGGTAATAATATTAATGAGATAGAGAGTGTCATGTACTGAAGTTCGCACCCTTGCCCTAATAACTTTTCTCTCCCTTCTTTGTCTGCATCGGAAAGCCCTGAGAACTCCGTAGGACTCTCCTCACTTGAAGCAGCAGCTTTAGTATGAAGTTCACGCGCGAGGGTATATTCTTTCTCTGGGATGACGAATCCATCACCTGGAGAACTTGGTCCTTGTGATCCGGGCTCCAAGTAGAATGGGGACGATTTATCTCGGAAAGCAGCCTGCAGTTGCTAGATAACATGTATCTGGTAAATACGTTGTTGGTATTGCGAGCGAGGAGATTTAACAAACATCTATAGTACTCATTCTCCTGGTGAAGCATCGAGCTGGCCCATGAAATCGTCGAGACGCTCGCAAACTAGCGAGCATCTTAGCAAGTGCAAGTGATGGGAGAATGGAAGGAAAGTGTGAATGCAGATCTCGACGCGTCAGACGCGATTACCTCACGTGATTGCTGATAGTCCAAAAATTTTGTAGTCATCGCCCTGTCTGTAGAGACCATCTTGAACTCTTTTCATTTTTTTACATTTTCATCTGAGTGAGTACTTTCATCATCTCTTTCCTTTGTTTTCTCTAGGATGAACTCTAGATGACGAGTCCGATATCCTGTTGGGTACGGTTTCCGTGCTCAACAGACTTGTGACGATACATCTATAAATTTTTACCATTCATGCATTTCTGAAACCCTTCATAACTTCCCCATCTTGTATCCAAGACGAACGTCTAACTTACCTCCTCACAGGATGGCGGTGCCTGTACACCGTGATCCAGACTGGTCAGACTCTGACGAAGAAGACGATCGCTCAGATATCGAGACTTCCGTCCTGCTGGGTATACCTGATGGGCTGATAGAGAAACAGGAAGACTTAGATGACGCTGCTGTTTCGCGCATAGGCGGACATCCTGTACGCTACTTTCGTCTATTATTCGATCACATGTATAGTCTGTATTTACAAAGTATCTTATCTATCATTTGCGCATTTTGTTTGTACCCGCCACAAAAAAACCTACGTTGAAAAAAAAAACACCTCGACAAGTAGGCGTTCTTACCGACTACCGAACCGCCTCTATCAAGTTCACAGTGCAAGAACTGCTCTTTCCCGATGGAATTACTTGTCCAATTGTGGTCTCCGTTTGAGAATAGCACGATGGACCGTGCGTTGTATGTCTTTGGCTGTGCTCGCGGAGAGTGCCAACACAAGCCAGGCAGGTAAGCTATAGTTCTTTCATGTCGCGTCAATAATGAGAATAATCTAAGTCAAATGTGATCAATTTGATGATAGTGTTCGTGCATTTCGTGGATTACGTTTCAACGCCGCGTATGCAGCCAAACTGGAGAAAAAGAAAGCCCAGCAGCGCGAGAAAGAGGCTGCCCGAAGAGAAGCAGCGGAAGAAGCGAATAAACGGAAGGAAGCTGCGAAGGTTAACCCATTCTCGGTACGTATCGGGGCTTTCTTGAATTTTAATTTATTTTGTGCTGTCTTTGGAGGCTAACTGATTGAGATGGTTATAGATGAACACCAGTTCTACCCCTACTGGTGGGCTGTTCGGTGCTGCTCCATCCTTTGGAGGCTCCGGTCTGGGCACTCAGCTCTTCGGATCCTCCGAACCCACTTCCGAACTACAAGGCGAAAATGATGATGCCGCCCCTCCCCCTCCCGAATCAGAACCAGAAGACTCCGACGAAGACTCCGATTCCGAAGCTGAATCCACACCTTCAGTCCTCGCCGCCCCAACCCAAAAACCGTCCTCCACCTCCCCGTGGTCATCCATCCCGTCCTACACACCAGCATTCTACCTCAGCACCGCAACGGAGTACGTCCCTCCAGCGCCGAAGCCCAAGGTTCCTATCGCTGCCGTAGACGATGAGGATGATGACATTGGTGCTGGACTTGGGAAGAGTAAAAAAGCAGAAGCTAGGCGTGCCGAGAAAGAGAAGAAGGGTCAAGATGAATTGAAAGGATGGGAAAGCGCGATGGAGGGATACGAAGATAGTATGGAGGTTGATAAGGTGTTTGAGAGGTTTGCGCGTATTGCTGGGTATGAAGGTGAACAATGCATTCGGTAGGTCCTTCACTTAAACTAATATCATTTCATCGAATTCACTTTTCTTTGTCTGTTATAGATACGAACTAGGAGGCATACCACTCCCCTACTCAAACGACACCATCTTCAAGTCTCTCTTCCCTTCTTCCCCATCCACCTCTAGCTCGTCAATCTCAACAAGCACGAAATTCACTCCAGCAACCCCAGCAAATAACGCCAATACACCCGCACGAAGAACATACAACCCAACCCAACCTTCCCTCATCCCACCCTGTCCCCGATGTACCGCACCAAGAACGTTCGAATGTCAACTCATGCCTCACCTAATATCCGTCTTACATTCTTCTTCCACCTCATCAAACTCTACCACAACTTCCTCGAAAGCACCTACGGAATCCTCTCCCTCTACAGCACTACCGCCCAACGACCAACGAGCCATCGAACAACGTAAACGCGAACTCGAATCTCTCCTCCACCCATCAGGCGGGAACAACGACAAACGAGGAATAGGTATGGAATGGGGAACGTGTATGATCTTCTCCTGTTCGAAGGACTGTCGTCTCGCCGAGCCGCAAGGCTCAAAAGAAGAAAAGGAAATGAGGGAAGAGAGAGAAGTATGGGCTGAAGAGGTCGTCCTCATCCAATGGGATGAGTAGTCAACCCATCAATTGGTGGTCAACTGTCAGGGTCACGATGCAAGTGTACGAATATAAAAATCTGATTAGGACATAGAAGTCATAGCATGTACTAAAATATGGTTGGTTGGATTGGAGAGACAAAAATGCATCTATCGTTTCGATTGGTATAAAACGAACACAGACAAGAATAGGAAAGAAAAAGAAAAAGAAATTAATACATAATTAATTAATACTAATACTATAGAGCTTGAGCAAAAAGGAATAAGACATGTGTATGCATGAATATTATTACTGCTTGTTGTTACTTGTTTCTTTCTTTTTCTGTCTTCTTTCTTCATCATACAGTACCTATCACCCCCACCCCCCACCTCTCCCCACATACTGTCCCCATCAGACCAAAACCAAAGCCAATATCATCGGCGGAAGAAAGGTGATAAAGACGACCAGGCAGAAAACTCCCCCTTAAAGAGCAGAGACAAGAAAAAGAAGAAAGATAAGGGTTGCATGATTAAGATATGAGCATGGTGGCAAGTCGTAGCAGGGTATGGAATGGAGTGGTATGCGAATGAGAACACGAACACAAAACGTCTATCATTCCCCAATCCCATAAAACTTGGAACTCGCAATCAAAGTGAATCCGCGCACAGAAAGAAAATCAACCATACCGAATCCGAATATTGAAACTCAAGCATGAGCAGGATGAATGTAGAGACTGAGAAACTGAGAAAGGGAGGATTAAGCAGCTGCATGCACACTCGTCTCCTCCTTACCCTTCCCATCCACACCAGCATCCAGGTCCCTCACCTCCGACTGTGACTCCGTACTAGTATCACTCTTATTCCTTACCCAAATCTCTGACACCTCGCTCAACTTCGACCTATCATTCCCTTCGACCGACGGACTTCTCGGCTCAGCCTCAGCAGGTTGAGACTCCTTCTCACCAACTGGGGGCGAATGAGGTTGAGGTGGAGAACGAGTATAAGTCTCATCACCCTCACCCTCATCCTCATCGTCCGAGCCCAACCCATTCATCGTAGGCTCCTGCTGTCCATGTGCAGTCGGTGGTCTCACCGGTAACTTCTTGTCCTTATTCGCTTTCCCAGTACTGTCTGAAGCTGGAGACTTGGAAGGCGACGTAACAGAAGTAATCGACGTAATACTCGGCGCTCGTCCACCAAAGAACCCTCCAAAGGTACGCGAAAATGCCCCGCCGGGAGTAGCAGTGCTCGGACTTGGGCTGTTGTTCCCTCCATTCCCACTTCCGTTCGAGGTTGATGAGTTGGTCGAGATTGACGGCGCACCACTCGCCGGAGATGTTGCAGAAGAGCCATTAACAGGCGGTGAGACGTTAGTCGAGGACGACTCCCCAGTCGACCCCGATTCCGTGCGGAACAACTTCCCAAACGACCATCCAGCACCCATACCCGGCCTCGCCGTCATCGTATTCTTCCTGCTCGGCGTTTGTTGCCTTTGTTGTTCCTCGTCGGCGCTCCTCTCGGTAGGCAACGGCGGCAACTTCAAAATCCCCGTCGTACTCACACCCGAGTCCTCACTAGCCGCCTGAGCAGCAATAAACGTCCTCAATGCAGATACACACTGCTCCGACGCTTCTCTCGCTTCTTGCGCTTCTGCTAGTTCTTGTTTAGCCGAGATTAGCTCCGCGCGTGCTGAGTCTCGTTCTTTTCGCAGTGCATCCAGTTCTTCGTTGGTATTATTGTCTACTGCGAGTTGACGGGAGTGTGTGGGTGGAGAAGGCGACGTCGACGCAGATTTGTTCGAACCCATCGACATGGGTATACCACCATAAAACGCACTCGAGCGTCTTCCCTTCTTCGCATTCGCATCACCATTACCATTCTCCTCCGGCCACGAGATAGTCCGACCGACTGGTGATCCCGGTTCTGTACCACCACTCTCAAGAGCAAACGACGGTTCGCTGACCGACGAGATTCGTCGATGGTTGTGCATGCGATGAGTTTGAGGTTGATTGGTAGCACCAGAGCCTGTGAGCGGTGTGAAGGAAGCACGTTTCGAACTTGAGGGTCCTCCACCAAAGAGTGTGTTTGCGCGCGAGGTGTCGACGCTCATATGGCTGCCTATAATGCTCGCGCGCTTGTTCTCTGTTTGTAGACGCATTAACGCGCTCCTGTTTAATACACCAGTCGTGTCAGTATTATGAACGAACGAATGAAACGGCTACTTTGCATGACATGGGTAGCCAGCCACTCGCAAACATACCTGCTCTCCTCAAGCTTAGTCCTAAGCATATTAACCTGATCCTCATCATCCTGACTCTTCTTCCTCAACCCCTCCAACTCACTCTCCAACTTCGCACACCTATCAGTCAACAAACTCAACGCCTCCCTTAACTCCGCCTCACGAGTAGGTGCGTTGGCAAGCGTCTCAGCTAACGCGTCGCGTTCTTGTATCGTTCGTGCGAGCTCGATGCGGAGGTTCGCGACGAGTTGTTGGAGGATTTGTGGGTCGAGTGAGACGCGTTTGTTAGCTTGTGCTGCGCTAACACTTCCCGCAGAAGAATCGTTCAATGGTACTTCCTCGATGTCTGCTTCCTCTCCGGCTGATGCGGAATAGCTAGAACCTGATGTTGTCTCGCGAACTCGCAATCTCCTCCGTCCGTCTAATTGCCGATCATAAACACCATCACCACCATCATCATTATAACCATCTTGTTCTTGGTGGTGATCGTGTTCAGCATCAAGCTCTCGTTCCAAGTTGAGTGCCATATCAATAGAAGCAGGACGATGTTGTTGTTCCTGTACCCTACGTGCAAGGTCCTCCTGTTCGCTCTCCGAATCGTTCGGGTTTGCTCGACGAAAGTCGTTGCTCATATTAATGTTATTTGTGGGAGATATGATTCGTTATGAACGTCGCTGTCGTCAAATATGCCTTCTTTGTTTCTGTTGTTGTTGTTGTAGTGTCGTGGACGTGGATGTGGATAAGAGGAAAGGGAGAGTTGCAGTATTGCGGTGAGAGTGAGAGTGGCATGGGAGGTTGCGACGCGGGCCGCTTAAAGCAGGCGTCTCTCCAGCAAAGCAGCAGCAAAGGTCCTGAGGCATATATCATTTCATATAACTACACAGTTCACATTTCTTTTCATATCTATCCTCTTCTTCTCCTGTATACTCTTTGTTCCTTCCACCCTCTATAATCACCCATCCACCTTTCATCAGTAAAAAGAATCAAAACAAGCGAACAAATAAATGAGCAGGAAAATATTAACCAGGCACATCGAACATTGAAACATTAGACATCCAGCCCTCCCTTTCCCTTTGCACGCGCAAAATCGGTATCGGTATCGGTCCTCCCGGTGGAGTCTCGTCATCAAAGTACCAGTCCATCGCACAAGAGAAACCAAGGGAGGGCTCGAAACGCAGAAGAAAAAATAAAACGAATAATTAATCGGGTAAACAGGGAACCAGGTCTCCACTTTGCACACGCGCATATTTGGCCGCCGTGAGTCCCAGCGTCCCACCGCTACTGTTGCCGCTGCTGCTGCGGAGGACCTGAGACCATCCAGTCTGTTTCATTGCATATGTGTGAGCGGGTCCACACAAATAATCCCGTCCCGTTCGTTCCACGGATATCCCCAATTATGCAACCACTCCCGAATTCCGGTCGCCAGCCGAGCACGCGACGCACCGCGTCCTGGATCCTGCGTCCCCGTGTGCTTTTCTTCGCCGACGATTATGAACGCTAATCCGAAGAAGTTTTCCTTTTCCAGCTGTAGAAGCGAAGTTTAGTTATTAGTATTTAATATGTTTAATGAGAAGAGAAGAGCGGGAATGAAAGAAGGAATGAAATTCTCGGAGACGGGGACTTACAGCAAGCAAGAACTCCTCAAGTACTTCCGTTGCCTCGTTTGAATGCAAGCCGTGTAAGTCAAGTGCAGCTTCCGTGCGTTCCTCTTGAGTCAACTTCACCATCTCTTCTCCCACTTCCTTCCCAACAACACCAAGCAACACGCCTAGGCCACCACCACACGCCTTACCGCGAACCGATCGATCCGCAGGATCTGTCGACCACGCAGCGTCTCGTGCACGTACAGCAGCTTCAGATTCCTTTGCTCGTTCACGTACAAGCTTGATAGCAGCGTCTGCAGCCTCAGCACCCATCTTTGCATTCAAATCATGTCCTTCTCTCGAAAACCGCTTCGCAGCTGCACCGTCACCCCTCCGCCACGCATCAGCCGCACGCGACAAACACGCATTGCGCGCTGCACCAAGCTGCAATGCCCTCGAGCGGTACGCCATATACAACGCATTAATCGACTCTCCAGTCGACAACGTCGGCAACAAAGCAGGCGCACGTAACCGTATCCGCGGCGACGGACGAGGCGCAACGACCGTCGGTCTCGAAAACACACTATCACCCAACGCCGCCTTCGCTTCCCTCCGATTCGCCATTTGCGCTGCCAACCCACCCGCACCCGCACCCGCAGCCGATGCCCCAGCAAACTGCGTTGGCACCTTCTTCACAGCGGCCGCAAAGCGCGTTCGGCTAGGATCATGGTACCCTCTATTTCCAGCACGGTCGCCATAGTGCCCAAACCCGCGCCGGACACCGCGTGCATTCTCGTGTCCCAATGTCGGGAAGTCATCTTGCACCGGTTCGCCCGGTGGACCCTGTGCTACCTTAGCTGCGTCGTTCAAACTGGTTTGAGACATTGCATTCTGGAGACCTTGCATGTCCACTTCGTTTGGTAGGTGATGTAGGAATTCACAAGTCTCGCCTTTCGCACAAGTCCCTCGGAGCCAAAATCTGCACAATGCTCTATCCAAGTCATGACTGCACACGATTCACAAATTAGTATAACGAACTTTACTAAATATGGAGAATTGAGACTGACCTAAATCGACAATCCGCACGCATACACTCCCCAGCAAGGAAATACCGACACACCCTATTATTTCCTTGATTCGGCGGGCGTCCCGTCCCATTTCCATACCTCCCTGCAACGCCTCGTGCATTGGGATTAAAGCCTGCTCGACCACCTCGTAACAAACCCGCCTGTCCACGCGGAACAATGTGCACACCGCCGCCTGCATATATAAGGTTTTGCTGACCTTGTCGTTGCCCTCCTGACTGTGGGCTAGGGCGAGTACGATCAACGAGCCACTGCATGGCACGCTCGAAGTCGTATCCGTTCATTGCAAGTGCCTCCTCAAGTTCACTCGGTGCGAGTGTCGAGCCAAATACACTTGTGAGCACGTCAAAAGGTGTCATACCATCTGTAAGTGCAGCCGCCGCATCCGAGTCCATTTCTGGAGTTCCATCTCCTAAGTTGTTGCCGTTTCCATTGCCAACAGCCTGCATTTGCTGTGGATCGAAATGTGGTCCATACAGTGGATCAACATTATCGAATTCACCGAACATGTCAGGATAGGACAACGAAGGGTGAGGATATGCTCCACCTCCCCAAAGTGCAGCAGGGTCTTCTGCTGCACTCGAGCTCGACTCAAATTCCGTAGAATTTGTGGATGAACTGATAGAATGGAAAGTGGGAGCCGAATTCATCTTGGATGGGGCAAACGGATCGAAGGGATCCTCTTCTTCATCTTCTTCTCCAACCTGCGACGATATCCGAAGAGGCGATGTCGGAGTATGCGCACGCGGTGGTGTTCCAGGTGGTAAAAGCGAGTTGTCCGGAATCAATGGACTGGCAATTGCAAGCCTTGACGCTCCCCTCAGCGAACCAGGACCGTGTGCCCAAAGGTCAGGAGAAGGAGTCTCAGTACGTCTTCCTGCGAAACCGCCCGTCGTACCCGGATTTGACGATGCAGCTGAAAGCGGGCGGGGTGTTGGCCTGAATTCGTGAGCCTTTGCGTTTAGCATCCGTGGAGACGAGAGTGGACTAGCAGGTAAGCTTGTTGCGAGAAACGCAGGTGCCGTGTTATGTGGGAACGTCGGTGACGTACTCGGTGAACTAGTTGCTTGCACCATTGCAGTTGCGGTCATATACGACGAACTACTATGTCCCGTTGCAAGTGGAGACATCACAGGCGTATGGGGACGTCGAATAGGTCCGGGTCCAAGCAAAGAAGGCGAGCTCGGCGCAGAAGCTACAGAACTTGGTGAATCTGCACGCGGAGGACCAGGTGCAAGTCGAAATGAATGATTAGATGTGCGCGAAGATGGTCGGGAGATAGGGCGACGCGTCGGTGTTAGGAAGAGAAACGGCACGCCGCTGATATCGTCCTTGTGCGCATGCATCAATTCGAGCATAGGTGCTTCAGTCTGCATTGCCATTGCATTAGCATTAAAATTCATGCAGGGGCGGAAGCGGAAAATCATGAGCAAATTGTTTCAACGACAATCATCCAGCGGGGGATCGGCGCCGAGCGAACCAGACCCCGCATATGTCGGAGAAAAGATATAGACTAACGACTTACCGCCTCGTCGTCCATTTCAAATGTCTTCTTCAGCAGCTCCTTCAGCTCGTCTTCCTTCTCCTCGTCAAGCAAGGCCGCGACCTGGCGCACCAGCTCCGAGCCAATGCGGTTCTCCGGCTCATCTTCGTAAGCATTGTGGTCTGCATCGCTGCTCTCACTGCCCGCCCCACCGCCGTCCGAACTCGAACGGAAGCGGTGTTCTCGCGCAAGGAGAGCTAGCTGTGCGCGTGTATGCGGGAACTTTTGTGTCTGTGGGACGGGCTGATGACGCGGTGCGCGCAGTCCTGGGGGGTCGTAATCAGAGAGGTTTCCGTCGCTCATCGCAGAGCGGCTGCTCCCCAACCTGACCGCTGTAGCAGGTGAAGCAAGCATCTTGGGTGGCAAGCGGTTATAGAATAGCTTTTGTCAAAAATATGACTAGCCACGAAATTGTTCAGCCTGAGTGATGATATACAAGAGCAAGAAAAAAACGCGGGTGATGCAGATGTCTTTAGTCGACGGAACGCTGTCTCAGTTCGAAGTTGTGCTCGTCGGCAACTACACCGAGCTATCCAAGTTCAGAAACAAGCGACGCGTTGCAGGATGAGCTGCTGCGTCGCTGCGAAAGGCTCGTTACGACGCTACCCGTTGAAGGTGATGGCAGAATGGGTCGATGTTTGACTCAGAGCGCGCTGCCAAGTGGTCCAAGCGCTCTGCAGTGTATCCTACGCCGGCTCTGCTACAAACTGGAGCCAGAAAATACAGAAAATAGGAAGAAAAAGGGAAGAGAGAAAGGGAGGATGCAGCAGAGGAGAGAGGACTGAGTCTGAGGAAAGAAGAGCAACGACGTTCCGAGTATGGCCAATCTCTTATGGCACATTTCCCACGCTCAGCCTCTCCGCATTCAATGACACAAAAATATTTGAGATCAATCTGCTTCCGTTCAGGCTCGATGAAGACTTGTCCATTTTTAACCACCTTATGCGTCTAATGGCGAGCCATGGCTCTAAAAGTTAGATATCTTGTTGCGCAGATGGACGCTCTTCTCCTGTTTTTCTTTTATTTCCGTTTTATAATACTGTACCCATCTGTATGGGTACAACCAGGCAGAGTGCGTTACCGGTGGAAATTGGAAACCTAACTATGTGGACGCGTTACAGTTGCTAATACAGACAACCAGACGGACATTGCCGGAAGTTACTATACTACATTAGTATTAGTATATAAATTCAATCGTAACAATCCAATAAGCTTTTCAAATTTTCTAACACTTGTAGTATACAAAAGTAACAAAACTACACTTGAATTGTCTTATATAATATAATGCTCGCTTAAAACTATGTAACACTCCTTAAGGGAAAGCAACTACTGCTATGCGTTACGCGTTACTGCTAGCAACCAAACCACCCCTGCGTTACACGTTACGGTTGTACCCATACAGATGGGTACAGTATTTATCTCATTCATTTGTTTTTACTCTCTTTCACGGACACGGCACGAACGTGATAATAGGCTATATAACCTGTAAAGACACGCATAAACATAGATTGCAACATGTAAGCACGCGGTCCCTGCATGAGCGTGTCCCGGTCGACGCAGAGCTCGAACGACTACGCTGACGGGATGGGACCAGAAGACGGTCTTCGTGTTCGCCGTCGGCGGCATAGCCATCATCAGTTGGTGACTGAATAACCTCTGCACGAACATTAAAGCCCATGCGCTTGGTTGAAGGGGATTTAATCATCAGTCTCGAATGTCCAGCCTCCATAGCGTCTGGGACCAGCGTGTTGTCTTCGTCGTCGTCGTCGTCGTCGTCGTCGTCAGACGACCCGAGTGTGATTGTTCCGGAGCTCCGCCTGCATGTACTGAGACTGAGCCCAGATATACCGAGGCCTATACGCTCGACTTCCGAAGTAGATGGGTATGCATCATAAAGGGAAGCGCGGAAAGTCGAACTAAGGCTGCTCATGGTAGCAGCACGACGACGGCGACGGTCCGTCGAATGCATGTTCTGAATGAATGCGTATTAAAACTTAGTACGCTCAAATAAGAACAGAGCAGAGACACTGACCATGATCTCGCTACCACTATCCCGAACACCGGACTGTTTCCTAATCTCCGTCGATGTCTCATCGTTGGAGAAGTATCCCTCGTCAAGCAGAGATTGAACGCTCAAAGGGGTATGAAACAACGGTGAATAAACGGAGGGAAACACAGCAGCGCATGGCGGACGCGGTGCACGCGGCGGGGTACGAGGTGAATTATTAGGTGACTGCATGCGCGCTAGGGAGGATCGGTGCATAGCCGACTGGCTGGAGCCGGAGCTGCCCAGAGTGCAAGCCATCGCCATAGTAGATGGGGATGAAGGCGAGGTGCGAATACCGAGGCCGACTAGGTTAGGATGAGTCTGTGCAAACTCGAAGATGCGCTTCAAGGACGGGGATGAAAGAGGGGCGGTTGCAGCAGTTCGAGCAGATGCAAACATCTAGACGATATAGGTTTATTAAAGAGGGTAGTGTAGGTTGATTTTGTACTTGAATGGGTAGTGAGAGTAAGGGCAGCGAATTGGTTTGCGTCGAGTAGATGTTCTGTGCTTGATGGGAAATAGCAGAGGAGTAAGCCGCCATTTTAAATCATTCCTTGACCAGCCTCTAGACTAGTCATCCAGCCACCATCCAGGCCAGCCTCATCTTGCTTCCAAAATTCTCTTGACACAGAACACCACTAAGATAATAAAGCATAGTTACATAGCCATGCGCCAGAGGATATAGTAATTGTTCACTTGAAAGGGAAGAGAACTTCGGACAGCACCAGTAGAAATAGCAGTGCAGATCTAGAACGGAGACAAGGAGCAAAATGTCTTACAGCGTCGATCCCATCTTGGGATAAATGCTAATCTATATATAGCGAACGATCGGCAAACAAACAGAAAGAGCATATCCGAATCCAAAAGATAAAGTACACTTTTTCTACCATTTACCTAAGAAAATAAAGCAGTCTAGATTAAACAATCTGTCAGAACGATGATGGAAATCTTACTTATTTTCAAATATGGAGGCAGCTGGCCTGCATGTTATACTCCAATAACAAATTGTGAAGAACACAGCCATTACGCCAAGGTTGATAGTTAGTCAAACTCACAAATTAGACTTACATGGTATAAAAATTGGCAACGATGAATAGAGGAGTGGATGTACGGGAAAACTGGGTGAGATGCAACAGGAATCGGATTACTACTTAACAGATTTGTTCACCCTTGCAATGCGAGAGCGTCTTGAAGCACAATCAAGGACATCCTGCTCAAGATAGGATGCCTGCTACTCGTAGATTCGAGCCTGTCTCAAAACAATAATTCATGTGTTATTGATTAAACTGACCAAGGTAACCGCCTCAACAGAAGAGTTGAACTAAATAACACACAGTTTAGGAATTCGCCTTAGATCGATAGCGGCAGAACTTACAACAAAAAAGGCGCTGAGAAAGCCCATCCTTGCCTGATAGGCTTTCAGAGTTTTACCATGTTTGTCATCGAGTCATCGACTTTGTGTAGTGTGATAAGATCAAAGGGTGTTTTATATAATAAGCGCTCGTAGCATGTGGTGATTATACCGAGTAGATTGCCTTTTTTGGACTGACCAAAGACAAGCGTCAAAAACGAGTATGTGTCCATAGTAGTATAAATTCCTTTTACTTAGGATAAATACTCCAGAATATTGCGGCCCTTCACTTAAACATTCACCTCCATTATCGAGACTCTGTCCTACTCACTTCCTACATCTTATCAATATGACTGCTACAAAGCCAATATTGCCAAAGCGCTTTGGGAAGAGCAAGCGAAACTCAGATACTGGTAGGATTATAGAATACATTCCATCTGCTATGCGTGTGAGCCTCACATCGCGCAAGCAGACTCGCGTACCTCCTTTGTAACATCAACAAGAGTCGGCACCTTGCATGCGGCCACTCGAGAAGACTTCTACCCTGGTATCCTGTTGAAGGTAATGTAAATAAGATTGTATAGGCGATCAACTCTAACAAAGGTTGATTATGATTAGGAGAACATGAAGTTATCGACTCCAGAGGATGACATTCCTGTTCCATCTGCACCGAAAGTAAGAGTCCGGCTAAATCGACTGATCAATGTTCGCATCTGACTGCTTGTAGATGTCACCGATCGAACTCCCCAAGGTGCCTGATTATCACTATTATCTACCAGGTGGAGTAACTCCCTGGACAGGCTATAATCACTGGTGTTATTCTATTGGCAGAGAGGTCTGGAAATGAGACATAGTCATTTAACATACTCAATCTTGTATTTGTACTTGCACACTGGCAATCCATATGAGCTGCTTGTCTGCACGAGCGATGTAAATATTAAGGTTGGTCAAAGATGGCTATGATCCCGAGGAACCCTATAGCAGGACCGAGAACAGTCATTCTGCTGCAAGGTTAGTATATGCGGCAGTTTCATCTAGACATTTCTGGATTAGAAAGAAGGATGCAGTGGACCAGTACCAGTCTTGTATCCTGTGAGTAGAGCAAGGAGACCATACAAACTAGGAATTACACCTTTATTTCTGCAAAATACGTCGGACAGTTAAAGCAAAACAACAAGGGAAATGACACTTACTGCTTCTATGATGGTATTATAGAGTAGCTAGGTGACGACTGTCAATTACTTGTGAACCAGGACCGTTAACCGAAGAAATATCTTGCATAGAATGTGGAGCAAGTCTCAGAAGCTTTTCAAGCTCCTCATTCAATTCAGATTTGGGTAGGGAGGATTGGGCAATTGTACAATACTATCTCACAGTAAGGTTTGGTGCCGTGTGATCACTGATGTTTGAACTTTGTGTGTATATGTGTAGGTGGCTTAAACCATGCTTGGTTTCCCTCGAGCTCGGCTGCATCCGAGCTGATTCATACACTACGCATATTGGAAATAAAAAAAGTTTGATTGCATCAATTGTTTATCAACATATTTTCCCGTTATATCTCTTTATTTCAAGATTTATTCTCGCGCAAGTTTTCTTTCTTTTTCTTAAAATTCATACACGGCTGTCTGTACTTATTAAAACTTGACTTGAATGCTATCAGATCATGCTGTTCCGAGTCTAGTTTTGGGATTCGCGTTCTCACATGAAAATCATCACGTGTAAACGGATCGGCATCTAATGTACCGAATTGTAGAGGTAGAGAAGTTTTGCTTCCTCGATCAGTGCAAATATATAACACCTGCATCGTTTCTTCGCTTCTCCCATTCGTATGCCAGGCGTCAGCCGTGCGCCCCGAATTTTACATAAATGCTGATTACGCCTTTGTGGCGAATATCTTTTACAACAGTGATCTTGCTGTATCCTATTGGTTATAAGGCAGTCTTCTCTTCCTCCAAGGATACTGGCCGGCTTCCGTTGTCTGTTCTCGTGAAGTCCTCTGAGCTTATCGGAAAGTAGGGACCCGTTCGATCCATTTGACTACGGGGGCATAAAGTCATATTAGTGCCATGCAAATGAATGCGGGGAACGAAGCAGCGGAATTTGCGGGATCTCTCACGGGAACTTTCGTATAAAGCACAGCTTCCACATGCTAGCTTTTCCTCACTTCTGGCACGACTATTTCATACACGAGTGCTATTCTGCAAGAACCTGAGATATGAACTTCTCTCCTGACTTGAAATCCTTGCTTGCGCAAATGAACTCGGCATTGGGACTTAACAACGTTGAGGACCGTACACAGTACTATTCCCTCCTCATGGCGGGGGTGTGTATCGCGATTGTCTCTCTGCCCAGACTTTTCAAGAATCGGAAGCTCGAAGTAAGCTTCCCACACACGTTGAGAAGTTTAGCTGATAAAACTCTACACAGGTTAACGTACCTATCGAGGGATCCTCTGGTGTTGTCTCATCGTACATCGACGCGTATGATTTCATCGCCAATGCCAGGTCTGTTCTCAAGCGAGCTTATGAGAAGGTCTGTCTCGAGTCTATGGACTTACATGTGACGAGGCTCATTTGTACTCAACACTCAGTACGGTCATGGGACATTCAAGATTCCCGAAATGAGTCGGTACACCGTGATAATCAACAAGCGTGATGTTATCGAAGAGATCAGGAAGGCTCCTGACAGTAAAGCCTCATTCGACGCGGCGATGGCTGAGGTAAATCAAGGACTTCCTCGCAAATATTGCATACCAATAGCAGCCATATTTTCGCAGGATTTCGCATTTCGATGGACACTTGGAGAGAATCTCATTAAAGATACATATCACATCACGACTGTCCGCAATCAGCTGACTCGCTCGTTGGGTTTGCTATTCGACGATGTCCGCGACGAGATTATGCGTGCCTTCCACGACCTTATCCCAGTTAAGATTGATGGTGCGACAACAGGCCGATTCTCTTTCTTGAGTAACAATAACTGACGTGAAGATCAATTTAGATTGGGTCGCCTTCCCTGCATTGGATATGGTGAGGAACATCGTATGCAGAGCCAGCAACAGGATATTCGTTGGCGTCCCACTTTGTGAGTCCTAATCAACCTTGCAGAACTAGCAATTCGAGCTTCAATCTTTTTCCTCTTTGTAGGCAGAAATCCAGAGTTTATCGACCTGAGTATCAATTTTACAATTGACATCATGAAAACGGTATTCATGATCCAGGATACGCCAGTCTTTTTACGCCCGTAGGTGTTTCGACGGTGCTAGTCATGATTGGCAGTCGGCGATTAATCTTCACCCACAGTATTGTCGGTGCATATTTTAGTCCAACGGCTCGAAGTGTCCGTCAGGCCATGAAGTTCCTTCGCCCTCTTTTTGAGGAGCGATTCCGAATGTATGATGAAAATGGTGATGATTGGCAAGGAAAACCGGTGAGGTAGAACATACCCAATGCACCGAACAAGAGACTAATAAGTTGAAGGCCGACATGATTTCGTGGCTAATTGACGAAGCACCGGTGAACGAGAAACGAAGCGTTCGAGATCTCACAACGCGGATGCTTGCAATAAACTTCGCTGCTATGCATACGTCTTCGAATGTGAGCAACTCGTCCTTCCTCGTAACTATTTACCGATTCACCTCATCATGGTTGAATACCAGAGTTTCACTCATGCCTTGTTCCACCTTGCGGCGGAGCCACATTACATCCCTCCGCTACGGGAAGAGATCGAGCAGGTAATTAAGGAGGAAGGATGGTCAAAGATAGCAATGACGAAGATGTGGAAACTTGATAGCTTCATGAAGGAGAGCCAGCGGATAAACGGCATCAACCTCTGTAAGTCCATTTTTACTAGATGTATACAGTCCAGCGATTGCTGAAACTATTATCTAGTATCCTTGAATCGCAAGATAATGTGCGACTTGACCCTACCGGATGGCACCTTCCTGCCCGCTGGCACATTTGTCGCCGCGAACTTGGTAGGAGCGCACCGCGATGATTCTCACTACCCGGACGCAGATAGGTTCGATGGCTTTCGGTTCTCGAAATTGCGCGAGCAAAGCTCCGAGGAGGGTGTAAAGCACCAAATGGTCAATACGAGTCCAGAATATCTAGCATTCGGACACGGACGCCATGCCTGGTACGTCTGTGTCCATCATACTGCCTTGATCTCCGTAATGCTTACTCGGCGCATTCATTCTTTGTAGCCCGGGCCGATTTTTCGCAGTAAACGAGCTCAAAGCGATGATGGCATATTTGATTTTGAATTATGACGTGAAGACAGAAGTCGAGGGAGTGCGACCGGAGAATGTCTACCATCGTGCTCGATTGAGCCCGAACCCAAAGGCCAAGGTCCTTTTCAAGAAACGTACAGATGCATAAGTTGTCATTTTTCGCACTGTTGAATCTGTCAAGGATTCGGCGTTTCATTTCATATTGCCATTTTATCTCCTCTGTTGTGCTGGTCAGTAGGACAAGAATGTATGCACTCAATTATCAGATATCCCGTAGTGCGCCGTGTTGTAGCGTCTGGAGGACACGGAAGGTCATGAGGTCCAAGGAATAAGTATATTCCTGAATAGGAACTAAGCAATGGATTACTTCCAGAGCCCAAAGTGACGCTTTTACGATAGAACATAGTGCAATGCACTGTTTTCAGTGTTTCGGGATAAGTCTCGATTCCATATATCATACACTTTGAGGAATTTCGTTTTAGAAATTTTACTCTGGCGAATTTATCAGACCGAGTTAAAACAGCTTGTCTGGATAGGATTCGTCTCTTGCTTGACTTTTTTTAAAGCTATCATGTGCCATTGATTAAGCTGATCAAGGTGAACGCCTCAACTAAGGATCTGTACTAACTTAATTATGCACGTAGTGGGAAATAGCCTTTGATAAACAATAGAGAACAAGCAACGAAAGGGAGGTAAGGAAATCCATTCTTGCTTGATAGGCTTTCAAGATTTAGCTATGTTTGCCATTGACTTTGTGCAGTGTGATTTGTATCAAGGGTGCTTTCCATAATAAGCGCTCCTTGCATGCGGGTGATTATAGCGAGTAGATTGCCTCTTTAGGAGAGATAAAAGAAAAGGCTCAAAAACAAGTATGTGCCCATAGTGGTATAAATTCCCTTTACTTAGGGCAAAATGCTCCAGACAATTCCAACGTACCACTTACACTTATATCCCCATTATCGCTGCTCAGTACTACCTATTTCCTCTATCTCTTCAATATGACTGTCAAACAGCCTATGTCACTAAAGTGCCTTAGGAAGAAAAAGCGAAACGCAGAGCCAGGTATGATCGCGAAATAAATCTCATTTAGAACTTGTGTGAGGCTCACATCGTATGAGCAGACTCGCATAGCTCCCTTCCCGCACCAACGAGGGTCGGCACCTTGCATGCGGCTACCCGAGAAGACTTCTGCCCTGGTATCATGTTAAAGGTAATGCAAGCAACATAGCATAGGCGATCAGCTCTAACAATGGTTGATTATGATTAGGAGAACTTGAAGCTCTCATCTCCAGAGGACGACATTCCCGTTCCATCTGCACCGAAAGTAAGAGTCCGACTAAATCGATTGATTAATGTTTGAGTCTGACTATTTGAAGATGTCACCGATCGAACTCCCCAAGGTGCCTGATTGTACCTATTTCCTACCAGGTGGAGTTACTCCCTGGACGAGCTATGACCATTGGTATTATTCTATCGGCGGAGAGATCTGGAAATGAGACGTAGTTATTTAACATTTTCAATCCTGTATTTGTACTTGGACACTGGCAAACCACGTAAGCTGTTTCTCCGCACGAGCAATGTGAACGCTGAAGTTCAGTCAAAGATGGCTATGGCTGTGAGGAAGCCTACAGCCAGACCATAAATAGTCACCCTGCGGCAAGATTGGTATAGGAAGCAGACTAATCGTCGCGCCTAGCCGTCTAGCATAGCACAATATGAGATAGCGAGCGGCATTAAGGTCAATCACAGCAACCATAGGAGACATCCCGACATTCCTGAGTTGAAATGATGAATAGCACATGACGAGCCAGCACTCTTGCGCCCAGCTGATAGTATAATAGCTCCGACATAGATATGTGAGAGTATAAGTGCTTGGTTTTGGCAGCATGCACATACATGAAACATATGAGTAGAGCGAGGAGATCATAATAGCTAGGAATGATACAGTTATTTCTACAAAACTCGTCAGACAATTGTAGCGAGACGAAGCGGCCAATGACACTCACTGCTACGATGATACCCTCATAGCGGGTCTTGAACCACGCCATTGTGTCCTCCCTCTTAACGCGGTGCTGGAACCCAATGCGTGCCCTCTTCGCCTTTCGCTTTGAAACACGATCACCCGGGCGTCCCATCACAACGTAGAAGTCCATACCGAAGATACCGATGTTGGGGTCGTAACGTGCACCCAAGTCGATATGCTCCGTAATACCAAAACCAAAGTTGCCCATCGCAGAAAAGTTCTTGCGGCGCAACTCGTATTCCTTAACCTTCAAGCCTCGCTCGAGAATTTCCTCTGCTTTTGGCCCACGGATTGTAACGTGTACGGCGATCTTTTCGTTTCTACGAATACCAAACGTACGCACGGTGTATCGTGCTTTTGAAGTTACTGGTGTCTGACCAGTCAGCTGCTCCAAGACTTTTGACGCACGGGTCAGACGATCGCCAGACTCGCCAACTGAGATGTCTGTGAATGCAGGTTAAATCATGAGACGGCGTGCACAAGTACTAGACGCACTGATGACGAGCTTGCTGATACGCAGCTCTTTCATAGGATTAACGGCCTTGGGTTGTGCAGCCTGCATAGAGAGTTAAAGTCATCAGACTTACTTTCTCCTTCGATTTAAAAGCGACATACCATGTCGTCGAGATGGTCTTGAGGATGTTTAACGAATAAGCAAACAGTGTCCAAACAAGATTTCCGCTGCCACGCTGCTATATAGTTTTGTTCCATTTTGGACTGGTATACTCACGATTAGATTTCTTATGTAATGTACAGTCTATTATGTATTTATTCGGAATTTGTTACTTGCGTCGAAACAGCCAATTCTGATTGATTGATGCTTGCATGCATTGTGCATTCCTAGACCATTTCTTTTCGAGCGTTTTTTTCGTTGAATCCGGCAATGTCTGACTGTCGCTTTTCTCTGCTGCTTTTGATGCTGTCTGATTTACAACCTGCCTCTCCTGATAGACATTACGTTGGTAATCTGAAGCCACGTCGTGCTATAAACATTCCCTTGACTCCGAATTGTCCTCTTATCCTTCATATATAATTACTTTTCATGATGGATTGGTCTCTACATAAGGGGTTTCCAATGAACGAATCATCGCGACCGGTCGCCACAAAGGAAAAAATATTGCAATACCAATCCTAGTCGTTCGAGTTTTGCCCCAAGTGTGTAACAGGACCCGTGTTCAAAAAGCCAGATGCTCTGATGGGGTTTGTATGCTTTATTGTGTTGCAGTCATTATAGGTGCAAAACCGTTCTGCTCCAGACCGGATATACGAGTAACTTACAGGGGTTGCCACAATTTGAAGTAAGTGCTTTCCCGAGCCAGTGATCTGCAGAGTATAATACATTGTTGACGCTAAATCGTACAGCCATTTCAATTCATGTCCGACATTCCGTATCTCCGTAGAGTTATCTCGTATGGCCCTGCGGTCCGAGCGCCTGATAGGTATTCGGACCGTGGTGGCGCTCAGTGATTATTCAAAACCCTCTATCGAATGAGAATGGGCGAATCATCCACGACTCCGGGAAGCTCTATAGACTTTAACTGAGCACGCACGTTAGCCAAGGCCTTTCGGAAATGCGGAGCGCTGGCCGACCTTCGGTGCTCCGGGGACGGTCACTATCTCCTGAGTCGACGAAGAGGCCAATTTGACCTGTCTAGTCATCAGACTGGAGACACCTGAAGGCGTAATTCAGTTTGGCAGACCTCGAGCGGGTTGTCCATGGCGAGTCCTGCATTGATGTTCGGTGCTCTGCTTGGTGCAGTGCGGGAGTCTATGAAGTCTAGTACTGCTGTGAGTTCTGGAACGTTTATGAGTGGTTGATACTGGCGAAGAGTTCGTACTGTTCAGAGCATTTCTGCTTGTCATCCTGCCCTTCTGCTCGGATTGTGTCGTGATGGCGGTCATCTCGAATAGCGTCTTGGGACTATGGATCGGAAGTGGACTTTTAAGGCCTGAGATTGAATGGAAGATAGTTCTGGGGCATTCTGTACGTCGCTGTCGACTTATATACCGGACTACACGAAGGCGTATCGGGCATTCGCAAACCATATATAGCGGTGTTTCCCCGGAGTTACACTCCTAGAAGCGACGATAGGAGCAACTTTGTGTTGAGAGGTACGGAGACGATGACCCTCTACGGTCCGATTACGTCCTGTGTGGGATTGGACAGTATTGAGTGCCAATGTCCAAGTGGCTATCTCCTAGATCTATTCTAAGGTCTCATGAATGTGCTATACTAGTATGTACCCTAGATATACTGGGACGATATCATGGTGCGGGTTTACCCTCGTCGACGGAATGATAGCTTAATCCTTGTGTTCTAATAATAGCCTGTTTGTCCGACTTTTCAATATTTAATTTTAAGGATCTGTATATATGATAATCCATCACTGTCCGGGACTGCGGGAGCTACAAGGGCCTGAATGTTGTCAATGCTTTCGTCATGATAAAACCAATGTCCTTGAGAAAAGTGTTGCCTTGAACGATATTAGTACAATAAGTACTGGTACTGCATGAAGGTCCATTGTAAGCAGTCAGCCGAATGGAAGATTGTTTCCCCCTTTTCCAGGAGCGTTTAAATTTCAAATGGATTAAGGTAAGGAGTGGTATGGAAATTGACGAGGGATTTAAGTCGTGCACGGAAGGTTTTAATGCTAAAGTTTGAATCTGTGATGGATACGTAATCATCAGAAAGTTGCCTTTCTTGAACTTGATCTCCTTCAAGCTCGTCCTCTCTTCACCTGGTTGACAGGCAAGACCACTGTATTCCCCTTTCACTGGGGCATCTCCCATCACCGTCTGTTTTGACAATCGATTGGCCTCTCTTTCACTTTTTGTCTCTCGTTTTCGCAAACTGTTTTAATTCCAGAACTAGAACCGTCGACTGCTGGCTCAGCTTTACATGACACACGTCTCTTGCATCTTCGAGCTTCGGGTGAGTCCTTTCTCTGAACAGCAGATGTAAATATATGCTGTGGGGGTACCGAAGAGGTGCTCCTGTTGCTAGTTAGTCATGAAGATGTGCCCAGCCGGCGATAGACGTTATATACGCACGTTGTTTGGGCATGCGCTCTGTGTGTACAATCACGATTGTATATCACATCTAGCTTTGCTGCCACTGCTGGTCTCATTCATTCACTTCACCAAACTGACTGCACTCAATAACTCCACAGAACAAAAATGCAGGCACATCGTCCACGAAGACAAGACACGTTCGATCTGCGTGACCAGATGCACCCGGATGACACGAAACACGCACACCAGCAGTACACTCAAGGCGGTGTCATATCTGAATCAGAGCATTCTATTATGGAGGATTCCTCAGATGCGGAGGGTGAAGATCTCGTTCAGGAGGGTATGGAATCAATGGACCATACTTACGGTGCAGAGCGGGATCATGACTTGGACGACAACGAGGAAGACGACACTATTGGAGACTACATGTCCGATTCGTCTTCATCTTTATCCATCCCAAACGAGTCCATAGACTTTGATCTCGTATATTCTCTGACAAACTTTGCTGCGACCGTCGAAGGCCAGGCGAGCGTCGTGAAGGGCGACAGTCTTTTTCTCATGGACGACAGTAATAGCTACTGGTGGCTAGTACGTGTTCTAAAAACGCAGGAGGTTGGATATATCCCCGCGGAAAATATAGAGACTCCTTTTGAGAGACTCGCGCGATTGAACAGACATCGTAATGTCGATGTAAGTGACATTCATATTGGGAAAATCACATTCTTATTCTTTCGGTAGCTTGCTTCAGCGACCCAGGCCGAGATGGACAGTATTAACCCGGCTGCTTCTAAGTCGTCTCGAACTCGCAACCGTGTACAGATTTCTGCGCCAGCATCTGACTCTAATGGGGGTGAAGACGGTAAACGCGGTGTTGCTTTCCATCGGTCGTCGAGTATATTCCGATATCCTCCCGCTGTTTGGAACGAGGAAGATGAGGAAGGAGAGGGAGAATGGGACGAAGATGACGTCGAAATTGAGGACGCTCCAGTAAAGGATACGTCGGGATCAGCTGAAGATTTTCAGGCGAACAACAACGAAATGCAGACGGACGTGGAGAGCGTCGAGAGGTCGGCGACAAGCACTGAGGACGTTGAGATGGAATGGTCAGATGCACGGCGACAAAATGTGCCAGCTGCGTTGCGCCCTGTGGCGCATGCTGCGACGCAATCTCAGCAAGTTCAACCTGACCAACAGCAAGTACAGCAGGCTCAACCACAAGCACAGCAGCAGGCTCAACCACAAGTACAGCAGCAGGCTCAACAGCAGGCGCAGCAACCGGCACAGCAACAGCAACAGCCTCAGTTGCGAAGTCAGACGTCACGAGAACGCTTGATTGCGCAACAGGGCGCACAAATGGGGCAGCAAGAGGCACGACCCACGCAGATACTTGATCCTGCGCAACAGACGGAAACCAAGAAACTGGTCATTACACCCTCCATCGCAAGAGACGAACCCGTCAAGCAGGAGCAAGAGCAACAACAGCAGCGGACTCCCGGACCTTTATACCCAAGTGCTATTATTCAAAAGCAGCAGGAGAAACTCGAGCAGGAGCGAAAGCGTGCACGAGAGGAGATCGAGGCTGCCGAAGAAGCTGCACGGAAACGCGCTGCAAAAGGCAGAGATATTGGACTGGGACCCGCCCCTGTCCAGCCACAGGCACAACCTCAGAAAGAGTTGACGCGTTCAGCCAGTCAGGAAACACGATCATCCGCAGGATCTGTCCCGAGCAGCGGTGGTAAATTACGGAAGGAACGCAGCGACAAAGATAAGGAGGCAGAGGACAGCGAGCGAGACAGTTCGAAAGAGAAGAAAAAGAAGGGTGGTGTATTTGCTGGGCTCTTTGGGCGCAAGAAGGACAAAGAGAAGGGCAGCAAGACATCAATCGAGAACATTGCAGGAGCTGCAGCTGACGGACGGTTAAGAAATTCGGAGGAATCTAGCGCCACTGTGTCTTCCAGCACCCACTCTCACAACCAGTCATACACGAGTTCACCACCCGAATCTGGAAGGGGCGTTACATCACCTAGTCCGGGCGCTCGTCAGACGGTTCAGCAGCGCGTCCCGACGCCCGTGCAGCAGCCACAAAGGAATCAGTCTCCTACTCCAGTAACTCAGATGCCCCTACAGCCATCAATAACTTTACAAGTCTCACAACATGCTTCCTCACTCCGAGAGCGTGATCAGCAGCAACAAGCTCTGTATTTCGAGTACCTCAAACGTTCACCATCGGCGCCTGATCAGCCTTCATATGCCACGCAATCAGCCTCACTTGTCATGCCCACCCAAGGATCCGGTTCAATTTCGGGTTCACCCAATACATCAGGACTTGGACTGGGACTTGCACCCGTTAACTCCTCCTTCCGTACGCCGAGTGGTAGACCAGGTTCTCTCATCTTGTCTCCAGCGACCGGTCCTGATGGGCAAAGCGGCATAGGCTTACCAGAACTCAGCGTCATTCGAGTCTTTGCAGGCGACAACTTGCAAAGCGATGCAACTTTCAAGACGGTGCTACTCAATTCATCGACAACGGTCGCTGACCTAGTGCGTCAGTCGATGCAACGGTTCCGTCTCGCTGCCGGTGAAGATGCCTCAGACTATTATTTGACCGTTAAGCAAGTTGAAGGATCTAGTTTAAAGCTTACGTCCGACATGAAGCCACTTGGCGTGTTTGAGCAGCTTGTGGAGGAGGCGGAACAAATGCCGAAGACAGTCAAGCGAAGTAGCATGGGCAGTATAAGCTCCGTCGCAAGCAACCTATCCGCTCACCCTGCAATCCGCAAACTTAATATGAATGACTTTACGGATGACTCAGCAGTTAAATTTTACTTGAACCGGGTTAGCGATCGAGACAGGGATGAATCAGATCTTACTGATTCCTCTGGTGCAGCCAGTAGAACCGGAGCAGATGGTGATGGACGAGGTCGTACCGTATCCGCTTCAAACTCAAGCCTAAGCAGTGGCAGCCCAGAAAGATTCAGCTCTCCTTCAGTTCGGTTCCCGATGCAACTGATCATATATCCTAATGAACTGCCCGACAATATGGTCTTCGATCCACATACCGAGGCTATCGTCTTCAAGGAGACTTTACGTGACAGATCGGAATCAAGTGCTGCTGTCAACCCTGGTGTTTCTCAAAATGAGCGGAAGAAGTATTTCAGCTTCCCGAAGAACATTACGGTTGCGGAGGTCATTGAGCTTGGATTGGAACGCTTTGGCATCTTAGAGGGCGTTGTCGATGGAGGAGATGAAGTTGAAGATAAGTTAACAAAGCGGCGTAGTTCCTCCCGTGTGCGTTACACCTTGACGGTTAAATTTGATGGACAAGGTAAGGGAATGTATCTCACTTTCAGTTCGTCTACTGATCACCTGATAGAACGCGAGCTGCAGCCATCGGGCAAGGTTATAGATGCTTTCCCTCGTCCACCAATGTTTAGGCGATCAAGCGAAATGAAGCGCCGTTCTGTGGATTCGGCCCAGCTTCTCATGGGATCTATGGAGGACATCCAGAATGATGATCCCTTATTCATCTTGCGTCGCGCCGTTGCATACAGGTCTACGTCAACGCGCCACCATCGACTTTCTGCTCCTCTTGATGAGCTTGCGCTATCTCACTTGCATCGCGATTCAGCATCGTCTGATTCAACTGTGACCTCTCCCAGCGACACAAAGCCTCGCCAGCTATCTCGTCAAGAAATCATTGCTGCACAGCGTGCTGCATCTAGAGCAAATCAGAAAGCAGTTCTGTCGACTCAGGTTAACTCCCAGCGCGGGGTTGACGTCATGCTGCCTGACAAGGCAATGCTTCGTAGTCAACGAGTTGACACAGATAGCAAGATACGTTACTCGTACATGCAGCCAGATGGCGAGACATATGATATCAGCGATATTGTGGAGGAAGAGTTCAGGGCATCGAATCCATCTCAGTCGCTTAGTGCATCAAGCTCTGAGGGTTCAACAAACGACCTTCTAAGCGGGGCTATGAAGGGATCACAACCGAGCGTCTTAATCAACCGTGTCCTTGACAAGATAAAGAACGGGCCAGTCACCCAATCACACTCAACGTCGACGTTCCGTTCGACTTCGCCTTCCATGTACTCTGAGGATGGTCAGAGCGATGGCTCTGGTAGTCGGGCTGCGACTCCAACTGCATCGGGGATGGCGCATCGTTCAATCACCCCGACTGCAAGCAAGGATACCAGTACAGGCAGGTCACGATCTGTCACCCCTACGGCTGGTGGAACAGAAGAATCGGAAAGCCCAACACACCGCCATTATCAGCCGTCCATTGAATCTGTATTATCAGATGTCTCAGATTATCGTACTGCAGCTTCAGGGACGCCACTCGCTATGGCTCCATCTCGCGCTGCGATGAGCCCTTCGCCTATAATGGCAAAACGACCTAAAATCCCGAAGGATGAGTTTGGACTAACTGAGATGCTCGCTGTTATCAAAACTAGGGCTATGCTTGGTAAGGAGCCGCGTCCACCCTCACCGGACGAAGTGGAAAAGTTGTACTTTGGCACACCTATTGATCTTGAGACTGTTCATCCGCAAGTTCGCGATGTATATGCGGGGACGTTCAAGAAGATGAAGGAGATAGACATGGTGAGTTTCTGACTTTCGTATTGATGCCATAAAATGCGTATACTGATACTCGAGCGCGTTTAGGAACTCGATACCCTATTACAGAAATCTCTTAGTCTTTTTTGATACTCTCCGTTCTTTGATTGCTTTCGACTTTGTGGTGTAATATGTTGTGACTATTTATTGTTCTTTGGATAACTTATGTAGAAACTGCATTCACTCCTTTTATCAACTGCTCGTGCAGATAAATTTGATGCATGCGAGATGAAGCAAGGTCGTAATCAGACGTGAATTGAAGAACACGCTGAGCAAGAAAAGTCCAGACACCAGTCAGTATTTGCAGTGTTGCACCGATCCTCAAGTCCTCAACATGCCTTGCGATGAATCGACGAGATATAAAGTCTAATTGGACTTCTAGGTTATTTCGGATGTTTCTAATCAACCAAATGTATAGTGGTTTGGAAAGGCTGCAGGCCGTTTGGCGTGACACGAATTAAGCATAAATAAAAATAAAAATAAAAATAAAGGTACAAAGGCAGTGTATGACAATATTATTGCGGTGGATAGCATATGCAAGCTCGAAGGAATCCTCCAGAAGACGGCGGTATATAGCATGGGATACGATGCGGCGACATAATACGAATAATCAGTTGACCGTCACCTTCGTGTTCGCGGTGTTCGCGATACCGACGCGGTTGTTCGTCGTGTCGTACACTGAGTAGAAACGTTCGAGGAACGAGTAGCCATTAATGAAGTCAAGACCCTTGCCGCTGTTGGATCCAAGCTGAATAAGGGAGAGATTGATGATCAGCACAACAATTCCGATGACAGTTAACAAAGAGATAGTCTACTTACGTCGGCGATAACAAGATAAATACCGTCTGAAGAACCACCAATGAACTTGTTAAGTGCACGAGGCCAGATTTGAGCATTGGCAGTGAGCTCGAATTTGGTATTGCCAATGTTAAAGTATAAGCTCTGGAGCTTCTCGTACTGGTCGTTCGTGATCTTCAGCAGGCCTGTCTTGCCATCGAGCGTCGCACCAGTAGCCGATTCGTAGCGGCTGAACGCATCAGATGCGAGTAGGGTAAGGGTGGTTCCGGTGTCGACGATTCCTGCCGTTGAGGAAAGGATGTTTTGGCCAGACGAACCGTATGTGATGCTCTGGTCAATCCCCCAGTAGTTTTTCGCCGGAGACGATTTCGTGATAGAAGCGTATGTAATGTCCCCAGTGTATTTTGACTTATCGATATCTCCGAACGTGAGCTCGCCGTTCTTGTTACCCGTCGTAGTAGTAGGGTTGTATGAGATACCGATGACCTCTGATTTAATTTTCTTTTGTGCGTAGAGGTTGTCGGCGACGGTTGGAACCTTCTGACTACCAGTGACGGTGCCAGAGGTCAAGGCGACGGGTCCAAGACCAAGAATTCCGTCTACACCGTCTGAGACTCCGCTTGCCAAAGTAGCTACGCCAATCATCTGCTTGTCGATGACGAGCGAGTCAGAAAGCGAGACTGTGTCAGTGTCTGGAAAGAAGGAGTTGAGTGAGAGGTTCAGGGACCGTGTGAAGCAAGGACTTACATTCGATGCCTACAATCTTTCCGGAGCCGTAATTGACGGTGATTGAGCCTCCAGTTGCTTTACTGGAGCTAGTCTGTGAATATGGCTTGCCCGCGCCCACCTAAGAATCATAATAAGTATTTAACATGGTTTATACGAAAGATAGATGACTAACCCAAGTGTTCGAAGAGCCCGTATCAATTAAGAGATTATAGTCCGTCGCGGGACTACCAACGCCAACAGTAGTAGTATACGTCACCGCAGTGTTGGTGACGTTGATGGTCGATGCCCGTCTCAAAAGATTAGTCGAGTCGGCCGTATTCGGGTCTTGGGCGTTGGCATGGTCCATTTGCTTGCCTTGCTGCATAAAAAATGCAGCGCGGGTACGGTCAAGCTCTGCGAGTGTCGTGCCGTTTAGGTTTAGATTCACGGCGAAGGGTAGAGTGACACTCGATGCGTCATCCCGTATCGTGATAGGGGATGCGGCGACGGAAATTGCAACGAGGGCGGTAGTAAGAAGGGTTGATGAGGAGAACATTGTTATGGGCTCGAATAGTTATAGAGAGGTAAGTTGGGTGAGTTTGGTGGGCTTTGCGATAACGAGTGAATAGCTGCAGATTTCGTCCTGCAAAACCTCTCGAATTTATACATTTTCCTTCCAGCATCACGTTTTCTATTGCCGTATTGTTTTGCCAGAGGCTATGACACAGTGGAGTAAAGTAAGACAGGAATTCTGAATAGATGGTACCATATGTTTATTGTAGATTAAAATCTTTACAATAAAAGTCAATTAACGCTTGACTGTGAGTCTAAAAATAGAACTCACTTCAATGTCTCAGAAGAGGATCGTCTGATTGTAGTACATAGCATCCCACCTCAATGGAAGCTTAACCTATAGCTTCTATTGCTAAAAGCTTGTTCCACCGTTCTTCTACTCCTTGAAAGTTCGGCCTAGGCAAAGATTCTGGAGTCGCCCAGGCAAGTTGTGGTGCAGAGACTTGCCGATAACATAGGTTGATAATAAAAGTTTGGACATTTAGCGAAAGGCAGCAAACAGGAGTGGAGTGCTGCTAGAAGACTGTCATGAAAGAGTGAAACCACGAATAATTAAAGCTTGAGGGCACGAGAAGAGTGGCTCTTGTCCAGAGGCGCTGTTCATGCTTCATTCGAAAAAACAACCGTTTTTGTATTCAGACCTTTGGACCATGAAGACGACAGTACCAGACTAAGCCAAACCAAGCTTACGGGTGCACAGTTTCAAGGCAAGAAATATTTTAACTGGGAGTTAGAGTGGACTCTGAACGTTGTCAGTACGATTTGACTCCGATGGGAGCTAGAGTCAAGTATTCGAAATTCGGCCTTCGGCATAGGCTGATAAATCATCACGTGACTAAAGTTATCGGGCCGGAGACAATATTGAAGAGAGACATAAGAGGAAATTAGCGTGAACAAAACAGAACAGAATGTGCATCCCTTCAGCTCATAAATAACATATAAGTAATTTTAATTATACCTTGGGTTCGGTTGTATAAAATTATTGAAATTAGAAGAGTAAGAAAAGAGTACGGGAAAAGCCGACCTTGCATCAACATGACGGACGAATGAATTGGGAGAGAATGACTCTCGGATTGCGTGCTTGCGAATGACCTTCTCATTATTTTTTATCTCTCAATTTATAATGCGTGCGACAAGCTCACCCAGTCCTGTAACCGTCATCTCGACAGCTCTAGCAGGTACGTTACCTTCGTTTTCTGTACTCAATGTCGATGACTGAAACAATTCCAACGACTAGCAGATGGCCTCCACCTCTGCGGCAGAAGCGGTTGCTAGAATTGCATACATTTGCTCAGATGTTGTCGTCAGCTCTCAGATAGCAGACGGATCCTCTCCCTTCTCGAGCGAGTATAAGAATCTTGCAAGAAAGGTCCTCCGACGACCGCAACTCGTCTCTGTACCAGATGCCACAGACTCCGGATCGTATATTCGGCTCCACAAGTCTGCTGGGTTATTGTCCTTTACTGCACCTTCGAGTTCCCGCATACTTTCGCAATTCCTTCCCCACTTGTCAGAACTCTCGACTTCTCCTGTCGTGCTGCACATCGCCGTGAGCAGCGATCTTTCCAATGTATTATACCTCCGATCAGCGGTCCCTTATTTCATACATTCATCTACCGTCATTCAAGCCCATGATAATGCTCTGGTAGCCTCGAAACTCGCACTAACTGAAGGCAAGATCGTTCTTCACGCGTTTCAATTAGAGGCCGAGGAGGCCGAGTTGGAGGAACTGTCAGAGGAGCAAATTCATTCGTATCTAGCCGATACTCGACAAGTATCAGCTGTCAATGGTAATGGGAAACATGTCATTGGCAATGGTTATTCTAATGGCAGCGCAAACGGGCAGCCTAACGGGAGTGCAAGTGGATACGCGAATGGGTACGCGAATGGGCAGGCGAATGGACACGCAAACGGTCGTTCAAACGGTTATGCGAATGGATATGCAAATGGTGTCAATACTCCGGATGGATCCTCTAGTGGATATAGCACGCCCGACTCTCCCGCTGTTACTCCGCAAGATGCGGATGACCAAGCACTTGTGTCCTTATACAAGGCTTACGAAGCTGCTTCCCTCTCCGCTGTTGCCCTTGTGCGCCGGGCAATTCATCCTTTGATTAAGCACGGCCCGGCAGAACCTCACACGGTGATCTTCGTTCTCGGACAGGCACCAACTTTCGACCTGGACGGTGTATCATGGGTAGAGGTATCTCTCTTGAGCCCGCTACTTCCTTCAAGGATCCTTCGTTCCATACCCTCCTCTGTTAGACGGGTCGTCGTATTAGAACAGCTATACACTTGGAATGTCAAATGGACTCCTCTCTATCTGGAGGTGATGGCAACAATTCAGCACCTCGATGAACCGTCTCGTCCGGATGTGCAGTCTGGATTTTTGGGACATGTATCGACGATACAACAAACAGACGTACTCAAACTTCTGCAGAACAGTGGTGCTGAGCGCCTACGACTCGGGAAGCCTCTACGGCTAGAAGCTGCTACAAGGACAGTGGAAACTTTACCTCATGTACCAAAGCATGAGGCTTCCTACACGAAGATCCTTGAACATCTATTCAGTGAAAGGCTTGCGGTAGCAAATGCACCCGACCACGTAGCGACTCATGGACCCCTTGCGACTACTCCGGAATTTGCTCTTGGTCGCGTACAAAGGCAGCTCGGAGAGCGCCAGAAACTCGTACAAGCTGTCGAGACAGTCCTCGCTTCATCAACTATCTCGTCTGAATTACACGCGCTCCTTAGCAAATGGTTACTTGCAAAGGACGATCCTCAGAAGAGCCGTACTTTAGGCGAACGAATTGTTGCTGAACTCGAAGCAGTCACTTCTCTCCATGACAGCATTCCGACGATCCTGTCCTTGAGATCTCACTTCCCGTCCGTTTCCCGTTGGATTGTTGGATCAGACGCATGGTCGTACGATCTTGGCGCTTCTGGTTTGCATCACCTAATTGCGTCCGGTCTGAACGTTAATACTCTGATTCTCGACACCGTACCTTACTCGTACCGCGATACCAGTGACCCTCTTCGTCGCAAACGAGATGTCGGATTATACGCGATGCACCATTCAGACGTCTATGTCGCAAGCGTCGCTGTTTACTCGTCGTACACCCAAGTCCTCCAGGCGTTCGCAGAAGCGGACCGTTTCCCAGGGCCTTCCGTCATACTCGCATACCTACCCTATCAGAATGAGGATACTCCTGCCCTCGAAGTATTGAAGGAGACGAAATTGGCTGTTGACACCGGGTACTGGCCACTGTACCGCTGGGATCCTGCGAAAGAGCGTGAAGGAAAAGAACCCTTCTCACTTGACTCGGACGCCATTAAAACGGAACTACGTGAATTCCTCGATCGACAGAACCATCTCAGCCAGCTTACACGTTCGAAGCCGGAATTGGCAGCAGAGCTTGTGGGTAGTCTCGGCGAGAGCATTAAGAGTGCGCGCCAGAAACGTGCGCAACAGGCTTACGCAGATTTATTAAACAATATCTCTGGTGCACCACTACTCGTGCTTTATGCATCGGACGGCGGAAGCGCAGAGAAGAAGGCGAAGCGACTAGCGAACCGCGGAAGAGCGCGTGGACTTGCAACGACTGTCGCGACGTTGGACTCCATTTCACTTGAAGAACTGGCCAAAGAGGAGTACGTCGCTGTTATTACTTCCGTTGCTGGACAAGGAGAACCTCCTCAGAATGGCCGTACATTCTTCAAGGCGGTCAATGCGGCTGTTGCACGCAAGGAATCTCCGCTGTCATCTGTTAAATACTCTGTCTTCGGTATGGGTGACTCGCACTATTGGCCGCGTCCAGAGGACGCACAATACTATAACAAACCCGGAAAGGACCTTGATGCACGACTAGCTGCTCTTGGTGCAACTCGCTTTGCTGATTTAGGCCTTGGAGATGATCAGGATGCCGATGGCCCAGAGACTGGTTATAAGCTTTGGGAGCCACTCGTTTGGAAGGCACTTGGCGTCGATAACATTGAGGTGACAGAGGCAGAACCAGACCCAATCACGAATGAACATATGAAGATTGCATCGAATTATCTGCGTGGTACAATCGTCGAAGGTCTTGAAGACACTACGACAGGCGCCCTTGCAGCGAGTGACACGCAACTGACGAAGTTCCACGGAATATACCAACAAGACGATCGTGATATCCGGGACGAGCGTCAAGCTCAGGGTGCCGAGCCTGCTTATGCATTCATGATACGTGTGCGACTTCCTGGAGGAGTGTGCACAGCTGAACAATGGCTCCAGATGGATCAGATTGCAGACGAACATGGAAATGGGACATTCAAGATCACGACAAGGCAGACTTTCCAGTTCCATGGTGTGATCAAGAGGCATCTCAAGCAGACGATTCGAGATATCAACAGAGTGCTCCTGGATACACTCGCAGCATGTGGAGACGTTAACAGGTAAAGTTTTCCTCGGTTTCTGTGCTTCGTTTTATACCTTTATTGAGATATTTTTAGGAACGTCATCACCTCCGCTATACCCACGAAATCGCAACTGCATGCCGAAGTCTATGACTTTGCGAGGAGATTGAGTGAAAGACTCCTTCCTCGAACTACTGCCTATCATGAAATTTGGCTTGATAAGAAGCTCGTAGCTGGTGGAGCTGTTCGTGACTTTGAACCTCTATATGGTGAATACTATTTGCCGCGAAAGGTACGGCTGAGTTTCTTTCTCTTCTGTACTTCATCATTCATTCGTGCTTTAGTTCAAGGTCGCGGTGGCCGTGCCTCCTACAAACGATGTAGACGTGTTTGCCAATGACGTTGGATTCATCGCTATTGTTGGCAAGGACGGAAGACTTGAAGGATTTAATGTCACCGCTGGCGGTGGTATGGGTGTCACTCACGGAAGCAAGAAGACATACCCGCGGCTGGGTAGTATTCTCGGATTCTGCACGCCAGAGCAAGGTCTTGACGTTGCGGAGAAGATTATGCTTGTTCAAAGAGATAACGGAAACCGCGCAGAGTAGGCAATTATTTTCACAACTCAATATCTTTGACTAACTTGATTACGCTTCTAGTCGCAAGAACGCTCGATTAAAATACACAATCGATCGTATGGGTCTGGACGTATTCAAGGGTGAGGTCGAGAAACTCCTTGGCTGGTCACTTGAACCCGCACGACCGTACACCTTTGACCGAAACATCGATGACTTCGGCTGGTCAACCGGACAGAACGGAAAGCACAACTACATGATGTTCATTGAGAACGGACGTGTGCAGAACGAACCTGGGAGTGAATTTAAGAAGGGACTTCGTGAGATCGCGAAGATACACAAGGGCACGTTCCGTCTGACTACGAATCAGCATCTTATGCTCGCGGATATACCAACTGAAGAGCTGCCGCGGATAAAGGCTTTACTGGCGGAGTACAAGCTTGATAATCTAGATCATTCTGCGCTGCGATTGTCTTCTTCCGCTTGCGTTGCGTTCCCGACATGTGGTCTCGCAATGGCAGAATCGGAGAGGGTGAGCGGAGACTTTGTATTCAAGATGGTATATCGAACTGATCTGACTCCACTAGTATCTTCCCATTCTAATCAGCAAGGTGGAAGCTTTTTGCGAGGAGAATGGTCTCCGGAACGACTCGATCGTCATGCGAATGACTGGGTGTCCTAACGGTTGCGCTCGACCCTACGTTGCGGAAGTTGCATTCGTCGGAAAGGCACCTGGGTCATACCTAATGTTGCTTGGCGGTGGGTACTACGGGCAGCGTCTCAACAAAATATACCGCGGTACGTTGTCCTTGCTCCTCCACGCTATCGAAACTCACACACCCTACCCTCTTTTAGAGTCGGTTACGGAACCGGAAATACTCGCAATACTTAGACCAATGATTAAGCATTATGCACTTGAACGACTGGAAGGAGAGCACTTTGGGGATTTCGTGCTTCGTGCTGGCTATATTTCAGAAACTACTTCTGGGAAGGAGTGGTATGATGGTATGGGTGGACTTGGACCTCATCGGGAGATCAGTGCGGCTGCATAGTTTGCGAGGGTATAATAGATGTCTTATGGGATCTGGAACGTTAGCATTTATTTTGTACAAACCACAATGAAAAGATATGTCATAATTTATTTGTCATTGTGGTGGTCACGAGGATTTTGCGTGATTGGATCGACGCGTCCACCCAGCTCCGTAACTTGGGCCTTCAAGCTGCTTCTTACCACAACGTCAACACGGGATGAAGGCATACAATGTCTAGCTTCTACCATATTTCCGTCCAAATAAGCAAGTCCAATCATCAAACAGGCAAAGAAGCTGAAGAACGTTTCCCAAGATCGCTATTTGACGAGCTACCCTCTCACCCGTCTACTCCGATAAGCAAGCGTCGCGACACACTACTCCGTAATACGAACAAGAAGGATTATAGATTCGGGACTATTAGGATCGAGTGGATTGACTTTGAGACGATGAGCGGTACAGAAGGCAATAATAAGGATTCGAGAACTAAGTCGGGCCAGACAGAAGAATGGCGTACGTATGCTCCCTTTCGCTTATGAGGCGCATATACTAACGCGCCTTTATGACTTCCAGAGACTCCTGTAGCTCTATTCGTCCCTGGCTCTCCCTCTCCAAGCCGAACGACTAACTTACCAGACGGAATTGTGCACATCTTCCGAGAAAGACCTGACAGACCTATTCGCGACGCTCAGCCTGTCCCATCCTCTTCAGCAGGGTCCACAACCGCAGAGGCATCCACTTCAAGTGCAACAAGTGCCTCACCGACTGAAGTTCCATCTGGTCAAGCTGCTACGACTGTTGCTGTGTTAGCTGTGCCACCATGGATGACACCGGCGGATTTCCTGGCTTTTGTTGCTCCTGCTGCGGAAGGGATGAAGCACCTTCGTCTCATTCGAGATGTTTCGCCGAATAGGAATATGGTAGTTATACAGTTCAGAAAGGCTCCGGATGCCACGGAGTTCATTGAAGAATTCAATGGGAAATTATTTAACTCTGTCGAGGTCTTAGTTCAGCCAGTCTATTTATATCTCTCGCTGACTTGGACTTTCCACAGCCAGAGACGTGTAGCGTCGTCCGCGTGAAATCCGTTGAGATCGACACGGATGATCCAGTATCCTTAACCTTCAACAGAACGTCTACGAACACTTCCTCTATCTACGAGTTACCCACCTGTCCTGTCTGTCTTGACAGGATGGATACGTCAGTCACTGGTCTAGTAACAGTGCCTTGTTCGCATACATTCCATTGTATGTGCTTGAGCAAATGGGGAGACAGTCGGTAAGTATCCTCATCCAAAACTCTTTCTTTCCCTTATATTTTTCCTTATCTAATGATAATGATAATGAAGATGTCCCGTCTGTCGATACTCACAAATCGCACTCTCCTCGGCCTCCCAATCCACTTCTGGCTTCTCGTACGCTCCACCTCCAGCAGGGACCCGACTCGTCTCATGTACAGAATGCGACTCCCGTCTTAACCTCTGGATCTGTCTTATATGCGGTAACGTCGGGTGCGGTCGACAAGGCCGTGCACACGCCAAGGGGCATTATGACCTGGCTTCACACCGCTACGCTATGGAGTTATCAACTCAACGTGTATGGGACTACGCAGGGGATAACTACGTCCACAGGTTAATTCAGAACAAAGCAGACGGAAAACTCGTAGAGTTGCCCTCTGCTGCAGGTGTCGAAGAGTCACAGGGAGGAGGACAGGGGAGGGGTAGACCAGGTCAAGGACCTGGAGAAGATGATAACCTCAAAGCGGAGAAAATGGAGATACTCGCGATGCAATATTCGCAAATCTTACAACGCGCGATGGAAGATCAGCGTGTGGCGTATGACGAGCAGACTGCAGAGCTGAGACGAAGACTTGAAGATGCACAGCGGAAGGTAGAGATCATGTCTGAAGATACGGAACGGAAAGTCCGCGAAGCGCATGAAGAACTGCAGAGGAGACGGCTCGAAGATGAGGAACGACAGGCTCATCTCGAGAGGGAACGAGTGAAGGCGGAGAAGAAGGCGGAGAAGAAGGCGGAGAAGATGACGGAGGTGGCTCGGAAGTTGGAGAAGGAGTTGAAGGAGGAGCGCACGGTTAGTGAAGGGTTGTTCAATAATATTTCTACGTTGAGGGGGAAAGTAGAGACGATGGAGAAGGAGAAAACCGAGCTAGCGTCGAAAGTTTCGGATTTAGAGGAACAGATGAGGGATCTGATGTTCTTCCTCGAAGCTCGAGACAAGATCGAACAAGGCGGAGGTGTCGTATCCGAAGCTGCAGGCGGCTCCATCGAGTTGCCTCAACCTCCACCGGATCGCACCGGGGCGGGTGGCAAGAAGAAAAAGAAGAGATAAAATCACGACAAGCACGAATAGAAGTGATATTTATGAATGTATGGGTAGAATAGTCGTATAATGTAGCTACAATCTGTATGCACATCCATAAATACAAAAAAAAAACTGTATTACTACACTACAAGAGGCTAGCAGACATCTCTATGATGGCTTTCGGGCCCTTTGACCCATAGTCTCCTTTCGAGACAAAGTTTTTACTATTTGGGTCCGAGAAGATGATCTTAAGTCGCAAAAACGTCGAGATATCAGCATAACAAATTTCGTGATAAAATTCATGAATGATGACTTACTTTCGCGACAATGCTGGCCCCGAGGAAAGCAGCCAGTCCGTCCCCCTTTTCTCGATAGTTTGCGAAATACTCTGGGACGTGGAGGACGCGGATTTGTTTCGGTTGCGCGTCGTTTTGGTGGTCGGGATTTCCTAGTATGAAGTGTTCGAGTCGGGTTTGCAAGGCGTGTCCAATTCCTATAAAATAAGTTCGTTAAATGAACGTAGAAAACGTGGACTTTGTACAAGGAGGAGCACACCTTTCACCAAACTCGCACAATCACCAGTAACAAACAACCCCTCCCATATCGACACCCTAGCATCCAAATCCGCCTTCGCAACAGCATACCCACAAATATCTTGTAAAGGAATCAAGTCCCCCCCTCTCCACGTCTTCCCATCCGATCCATTCACACCCCTCAAACGCGTCGGGTCAAAAAGCGGGTCCAACAACCGATGTCGTTCCCTCCCAACCGTCACCTGTTTATCTCTAAAATCAATAGTGATAAGGTCGAGCGCCTCAATCTCGCGTGCTCGTGCTTGTTCCGCTGCACTTGCTTTCTGCGTAGCGCGTTTCTTTTGGTTAGACTCGATGACGGCTTTTTCTTTCCCTGCGACGAGGACGGCAGCGATGTTCGTTACGCCTTCTTCTTCACTTGCTACTTCTGCTTCTCCCAGCTTTACGTGTCCTTCATGCCAAATTTGTCGAACGAGTGCAAGGAGTTGTGTCTGTAGCTCTTCATCCGTTAGTGGAGCCTCCGGAGGCGAGAGCGTCGAAACAAGTTGTTCGTTATTCCGTAACAAACTCGCCAAGTACGCTTCACAATCTGCTAACCCAATAGGCGTATGGTCTGAACAATTATGTTGGACTGCACATTCGTATATCGGTACGACGTCTGTCCTATGATGGCCTATATCAATAACGATCCCGTTAAGCGAGTTCGCAGCGTATAGCTGCGAAAGTGGTCGTTCGAGGATACTCAAGGCGGCCATGTTGAACCTCTCGAAGAAGATTTGGCAGATCCTCTCGTATGTGTCTCGAGAGAGTCCGTGGGGGAAGGTTAGGATCGCTGGAGACTCGTTTTGTGTACGTTTGAGTCCGAGTTGGTTGAATAGAACGTATTTCCTACATCAACAGTTAGTAAGAACCACATAATTATGTTCTGAAAGACGCACCAAAGAGCCTCAGCAGCAACGTAATCCTTAATACCCCCATCCTCAAACGGCCAAGACACAACAACATCCATTCCCGCCGCAAGCGCCTCATCAAGCTGCCTCCCCACAAGATAATCATTCACCTTCGGCTGCGAATGTGCCTTCGACGTCGACGACTGTCCATTACCAAAACCATTCTCCTCGTTCGTCCGCCTCAACCCAACGCGCGCCTCAACCTCAACAGTCGGCCTCTCAATCAACTCCGCCAACCCACGAATCGCACGTATAGCCGTACATCCCGTCTCTATGATGACGACGCTCGAGTCTCTGAACGCGATGTTGCTCATTTTGTTTTGTTTGTTCTGCGCGGTAATGGACGGTGTTTTAAGTATGTTCGCTACACTACAATTCGAAACGCGCGTTTCTGTCACGTGCAGCGCATCACCCACTTTTATAATAATTTTTTTGACCAATTTAATTTCTAATTAAGAGTGAAATGCTGGTAATAAATCATCATCCAAACATCACCAAGAAAAATGTAAAGCAAAGCAAGAAAATAAGAACTATGATAAAAGTCATGAATACAGGGTCCGTCTAGATACAATGTATACAAGTTGTTGATTGACACGAGATGTGGCGTATGTGACGGTATAGTCATGTTCATGTCATGAATATAGTGCAGATTGTGTGGGTGAGCACAGACGAGAAATGAGGACGAATCGATAAAGTGAACCGTCGTTATGCGGCTGGAATGGCGTTTGGATCTCGGAATACCTACAAAAATTATTGAGTGGATCAATAACCATGGTGCAATAGTAAAGTCGGAGCAACGAACCTTTAGCCCCCAAAGATTCCCAACCCGCGTTTCCTCTTCTTCCTCCTCTTCGGTAACAACGATATTCTGAGGCAAAACGCCCTCATCTTCCTCACCAACTTCGAGTTTCAATCCCCGTTCATTCGCAAGATGAAGAAGACAAATGAAACAGAAGCTCGTGCTAATATCCGCCATCTTATCCTTCGGATACGACGTATGCAAGCCAGAAATGACTGATGTAAATACTCGTGCTTCTTCGGGATCTGTGGGCGGTCGAGAATCCAGCGTTGTCTGAACAAGATAATCAAAATTAGGACAAATATCATAGCTCTTTACTTCAAGTCTTACCATTGGAACATCCTCTTCCTCATTCTCCAGGCCTTGAGACGGGGGAACGACAATATCCAACCCCTTCCAGATATTCTCCTTTAATTTACGAACATCCACTCGCTTGGCACGTCGTGCATAATTAACAGTCTCAGGACGAACGCGACGCGATGTACCTTGCGTTTCAGCAAGGAGGTCCCGTTCCCCAGGTTCTGCATCGATTCCCAAGCCCTCGCCTCCTGCATCACCGTCGTAGATATCATCAAAGCCTGGACCGTCGTCATACTCATCGTGGAAGAACTGTGTGTTGAAGGGAATCGCTCCTTCGGGTGCACCTACAAAGATATTCGTGAGCGAAGGGAACAGAAGAGGCACCGCCTGTAAACATACCCTCTTCACCATCATCTGCTTGCCGGCCAGCGGCCTGGTCTGCAGCAGCCTGAGCCCAGAATCGCTCGTCGACCTCCCCATCATTAGCATTGAGACGTGCTCGGTTACCCCGCATCTTAAGCTATGAAAGGACTTAGTACCACCTCTCTCAGGAAGCATGAACAAAAAATCACATACCGCGAAATTAGGTTTAAGGAAAAGAGTAACAAGTTGTCGACTCGAGAAGTGCATATCGTCCGGAAGCGTATGATCACCGCGCTTCTCCTTCTCCTTTCCCTTTCGACTCTTCTTCGCAAAACCAGGTAAAGTGATACTTGCACCACGCGTAACCGGAGCGAAGATCTCCTTCGTCACTTCTTTCTGGGACTTCTCAGATGGAGTGAGGAAGTCAATCTTGAACGGCTCCTTCTTTTCACGCGTTTTCGTCTTGTTTGCTGACGTATCCGCATTTGCCTCAGCTAAACAACGTAAACACCTATCAGGGTCATGTAGAATGATAAAGATAAGACTACGTACGTCGTCGAATGACCTTACGGATTTTCCAATGCTCAGGACCAGCCCAGTTCTTAAGGAACGTCTGATCGAAATAATCAAGGGAACTCCCATTAGCACCTGGCTCAGTCATAGCAAGTAGCAAATCGCGTTCGTTCGGTGCGCGTCGAGGGTCGAAGGGCTCAAATCCTCCTGTTTGAGGTGCTTGTGTTGCACCCCTTCCGTCAACGTCTCCGCTGCTTTCACCACCAGTCTGACTTCGGTCATCTCCACCAGCATCAAAACCGCCATCGTAACCGAAGTCATCTACAACAGCTTGTTCGCCGACGAAGAAGTCTTGGACATCTTCGCCGCCTCCGACGGCACCATCGACGTCCATGGGCGCACCAGCGTCGCCGACATCAGCGCCAGCTCCAAAGTCGTCGTCATCTAAGTCTGCTGCATAGGTTGAATTCATGAAGTTCGACTGTTCAAAGGACGTGTCGCCTTTTGAAAATGAGAATCCTTCTAATGAAGGGGCAATAGTTTTATCTTCCAGGGCAGAGAGGTCGGGAAGAAATTCGCCTAACCACAAAGTCACGTCAGAATAAGGTCATACAATGACTAAATAAGCTAGGTCTTACTTCGGATGTTGGTGAGGTCGATATCATCATAAGGCTCGATATCTACAGCCTCTTCATCTTCCTCTCTCCCTTTACCCATGGAGTCACTAGCGTCGAAGATCACCCGCATGCTACCCTCGCTTCCAATCCCAAGGCTCAGGTGGTTCATCAAGAGTCCCTGTGCGCCTCCTTCGTCGAAGTCTGCGCAAGTCTTCTTGAACAACGGATCTACGCTGAACTCCAGGTCAAGTTTCTTGCTACGTAGCTGCGACACATTCTTCGCGAGCGTTGACTCGGTTCGGGAGGCCTTCGCAGCACGTTTGCGCTGCGCCTGGTCTTGTACATCAGGATTGTCCGACAAATCTTCATCGTCCGCCTCGACTTTCCCTTCAGTTGCAAGATTGCTCAGTAGCTTCCCTGTCTCCGTACCGACGCTGTCGACACGGCTAGTCCAGATCTTCACGCAGCCATCAAGAGTACATGATGCTTTCTGGAAGTTGATAGAGTTGTCTACGTTGTTCCGCAGCAGGGACATGTCATGGAAATAGTCTATGAGCGCGAAGTTCCACGAGTTGGTTGCATTAATTTTCTATCATTCAATTCGTCAGTAAAGCCTCGGATGACTAATAGAGCAGTTGATTTACATTATCAGTAGCCATCTTCATCCACTCTTCAAAGTTCGAGCTCATAACATCCAGAGGCACGTTAATAACCGGCGTCTCCGTAACAGCCATAAGCTGCTGCTTATGTTTAGCGTGCCTATTCGCCTTCGGAGTATCCCCAGGTTCACGAGTCGACGAGCTCGCCCCAGCAGCACTCCCATTCGCCATCTCAGCATCGTCAACAAGTACCATAGGCGCAGCAAGCTTGGCGCTCTTCCTGCGCTTTCGTTTCTCCGCCTCATCGTCATTAATATTCACAGTCTTGAACGGTACTCGATGGTTCCCATTCGGGCTGCTACCACTGTCTCCAGGCTGGTAGACATCCGAGGCGCGTTTCTTTCCCTTTGCTTTTCCGTTGGGCGCACCTCGCGCGTGTTTTGCTCGTGGCGTGGCTTCCTGGTCAGAGCTGTCGTTCTCGTTCTCATCACCATCAGAGTCGGAGTCAGCGTATAATGGGACATGAGCGCGTGGGCGTGTTGACCTTGCCATTGCTTGTCTGTGAAGCTACAGGAGGTATGCGCAGGTTACAAGACGCAACGAACCAGGAGTGTGACTGTTGACCTCTAGTGACGTTGTGTGACCTTACGCGGCGTGTTGTGCACACGTGGTTTCAACGCCTGCACACACGAGTGTCGTCATCATGCAATAGCAATGAACTCGGCGACAGTCACTGTTTCGCTCGAGCCGCATCTCAAGCAATCACTCAACCGTCTTCTTCCAATCTTACCAAAAGAACTACACATCTCTCTCCAATCACAATTAAACCAAAAAGAAATCCACTATGCCCTCCTCACTCAAATATCCCGCTGGGCGCGATCTGACGCTGGCCAATCGAAACTTCTCTCCGCACAGCTCTCACCACACGACTATGACAACATAGTTTCCCTATTAGCAGGTACTCGTACAGCCCCTTCATCAAAACCGCCACCCGACCCAGCGCCTGGCTCAGAGGAATCCTCATCCCCAGAAGTTCGTATTCGAAGAGAACTGAACGACAGAAAGGCGCTCGTTGCGGTGCTCAATGGGCTTCTTAGTATCGGCTGTGCTGGAGGCGCTGCTTGGTGGGCTGCTGATAAGTCTGGTTGGCGGGACGAATGGGTTTGTACTCACTTTGCAGTGTCCAATCGATCGAAGACTCAACAAATCAAATCATAATTAATCTATCCCTCTCTAGAAAGTCCTTGTCGCTCTCATGGTAGCAACCATCGTCGGTGTTTCCGAAACGATCCTCTTGGTTATCTGGCAATCTCGCCTGTCAGCTTCTCCTGATCGCGTATACAACGTCCGACAGCGAATCCAGCAGCAGCAGCAGCAGCAGCCAAACGAAAAGTCCGACAACAGCGGCGAGCTGGTGGAGCCGTCCTCATCACCATCTTCATCTTCATCTTCGCCTCAGGAAGCTATCAATACTATCACCATACAGGACAAAGACTCCCATCTGCGGCGGAGAGCCGTACGTTATTAAGATACAAATGTGGGTATTCATCACGGAAACGCGGAAGAAGATCGGATGGATATGGAATATGGAATGTGGGATGAACGGATGACGGTAAAACAAAAACTGCACCGCCAGAACTGCCCACAACGTAAACCACTGCCATCTGTCAGATCGACCCTGTCCTCCTACAAGCGCTCCAGCACAGCTACGAACTCTACCAAACCAATGCTATTTGTCTGTCCTGTCCTGTCCTGTACTGCATCCGCTACCATACGTCTTATACCCTATTTTTAACCACCCTCATCATCACCACACACTTTGGCATATTCACTTTTGCGGCGTCACTTCACTCGATCATTTTGCCTTTCTTCTGGAAAACAGTTCAAGGGCAAGGGTAAGGGCATCTTGATTCTTTTTGCAGTCTTTGCAGTTTGCAGTTGCACAGCAGAAGCATGCTCGGAGGCGAAAGTACCATCTACCATCGATCCTAATCCTACTCCACAATTCTAGACATCTAAACATACACACCCAGCGCGCGCATGAGTAAGTTAAGGTACCACCCCGTCAAACCCCACACTTCAAGCTTCCCTTCCCTCCCTCCACCAACTTCATCTACATCTGTCTCTCCCGCCCACTCAACAGGGACAACAGGATCCCGGTTATCTACTCTCTCTCCGTTCCTTCCGTTCCCTCTGTCTCCCCCGCTTTTCACGGAAGAAGAGGAAGAGGAAGAGGAAGAGGAGGAAGAAGCGGCGGCGGCAACGACATCGGTAACATCAACAGCCCAATAAGGTCTCTCACCACGAAATTGATGGGATCGAAGACGTCTGGGTTGGACGAGCTGTGCGAGTGATAGGTGGAAGACGTGTGCTACTTCGGGAGTTGAGGCGTTTAGTGAGGACATGTTGATTGAGGGTAGAGGCGTGTCTTCCATCTCTATGTCTGTGTCCGTGTCTGTGTCTAGTATACGCGAATTTGCATTTTCGTCTGCGTTATTAGTGCTGTCTATATCATCATGCGGTGACCTTGAGGAGGTTGAGGAACCGGAAGGCGGTGTCCTAGTAATAGTATTGGCGGTAGGATGTACGAAACCCTATACAAGTATTGAAGTAAAGTTAGTAACTTAGTTTATCAACTAAAGTCTCTCAATCATGACCATAACCATGAATGAGGAACGAAATTAAATTAAATTCACTGTCAGTCAACGTACAACATACGGCCAAACTCTCAACCCGCTAAGTGAGCGTTGAGGCGGTCCAAGTTCACCCAATATTTCAACTCGTCCAGGTGAGAGTGCGATTTCCTCGTCTGCTTCTCGTAGAGCAGCTGCTAAGTGCGATGCATCCGTCTGTTTCGATCATACATTAATCTATCTTTACCAGATAGATAGAATGATTTTGTGTCATAGATGATAGGCTTTACTTACTTCATCAACTCGTCCACCAGTGAAACTAGAAAAAAAGAAAAAACCAATAAACACATTAATATATATTTATTGTGACATATTAGAAAAATAGAAATTAGATTCCAGGTAGGTTCGCAGATACATACGACCAAAGAAAGAAAAAAAATAACAAAATGATATATGTCGGAATTAATCAACGAGCCCACAAGTCAATCAGAAATCGAAATCGAAATCACCGAGAAATTGTTGTTGTTAATTTCATTAATCGACATCGTCGCAGCGCACCTTACCTAACTTCACCAGCATGACTCCTCAATGGTCCACGCAGCTCAAGTATTACACCTGGTACGCCGTTCACGTTTGCTAGCGGGACTAACACAGCTGCGTTTAGTTCTGTATTATCAATATCATATGGTTTCGCAGTCAGAGAAGCTTGAAGAGCGTTCCGAATAGCCAGCAGTGAGCGTGGAGTGAAGGGAGCGGTTAGCGAGATGACGTGTTGGGCTGAGGTGAGTCGGGGTAGGGTGAGTCCTAGCAAGCTGGACATAGCATTTGAAGGGGAGCACGGTGGAGGTGGAGGAAGGAGGCAACAAACTACAACGCTAATGAATTATGAATGCATGACGTTGCTTACGGATCTACGTCTACATTCATGATCGACGACGGGACTATTCAAGAAAATTATATTAAATTTGTGACATCCAGTCCTCCGTAGTAAAATCATTGCAAGAAAGGCTAGGCAATCAATGCCCGTTCCCATTAGCTACATGACCATTAGTAGCCTTCTTCCCTTGCCGCTTGGCATACAACCGTTCAAGATAATGATGCGCACGCCCAAGCATCCAAATCGTGAACGAGAACTTAAAGTTCGGGTACACAATCGCACACGTCTTGCTAAACATCCCTTCGATAGCTTCCTGCGCCCAGGAGCCATCCTACCGAGCAAGAGAAGGAGAGAGAAAAAACACTAAGCAGGTAGCAGATAGATAGATAGATGGCTACTTACTGGCAGTTGACGAGACATGACCATCTTCACAGCACGTTCAATTGGCTCAGGCTCCGGATACTGAGCGTACATGAGCGCCATTGCCGCCCATGAAGTCATGACGACCTGCGTCTTCTCGTGGTCAACCCATTTCTCATATACACACGACTTCAATAAAGATGGGTTAGATACATCAATAACTTATTAAACTCAATAAATTGGGCGACGATGATGAAGCTTACCTCGTAGCTCTCGCCCCACCCACCATCCTCTTTTTGGTGACTTAAGAGGAAATGACAAGCCCTGCGTACGCTCTCGCTCGTCTCGTACGTCTCTCCGACAAGCGAAAGACTCTCGAGGGCAAATTGCGTCGCATATGTAAAGCAAATTCCCCAAGAACCATACCAGCCTCCCTCGGGTCTTTGTGCAGCGTGTAGATACTTTACGGCTTTTCGAATTGTGTTTCTAAATAGTCATGAGTCAGCGGCATGTTCTCGACATCGAGAACACCTATCCTTACTCTATATCCGACGCTCGATAATCTGGATAGTGTTTACGAAAAATGGCAAGCGCCGTAATCACTGACGTCGTACATTCCGGATATTCGTATTCAATCATGATGTTACCTAGACGTGGAGCTATGGATAAACCCGCTTTCGAGAAACGTAACAAAGCTCACCGAACACCTCAGCGGGGTTGATCCACTCCACCCACTTCGGACCCCGCACCAATTCGTAACTTGCGAACCCACCACTCGGGTTCTGCAATGATATCATTGTGTCCACTGCATCACAAAGGCGCTCCTTGGAAACTAGCTTCGGCATAAACCTACAGGCTACTTCAGTAATTTCGGATCGCAATCTCATAAGTCGACTTACGGCAGGTGCTCTTGGAGGTAGATTACGGCCTTCAAGCCCTCGCCGGTACAATCACTAACGGTATACCCTTGTTCCTTAGTGCTGAATGGCCAGGCACCCTTTGTCCGATGTCGATACGCGCTTTCGTAATGCTTCGGGTTTTCCCTAATCTGACATTCGTCAAGCCATTTCAAAGCCTTCAACAGACATTTGCGATTTTCCTCGTCCTGAGCCAGCCCAGTCTCCACAAGCGCCTGAACGATAAACGCAAGGTCCCATAGTTGTACACCGTTGGTTCCACCCATACTCATACCATTCGGTCCGAGCCACATGAAGTCGCGACGCTTTATCTTGTGCTGTGCGTATGCTTCCGATTCCGGTCCTTCAACGATTGCTCGTGCAACGAGGTTCAGCATCTTATTGACGGGGCCTAGATCTTGGTATTCCGTATTTTCATCCTCTTTAACTATTAGGTCGTATAATCGCGCCATGGCTGCTTTACGAACAGGAGGGATTGCACATGGCTCGTACAAGCCTAATACACCAAAGAGCATATCAAGAATACGAGAGTGAGGAGCATAAAGATCGATCGGAGCTATGTTATTTCTCTGGGCAGGCCAATCGATGGAATAATAGTCTTCGACGTAGAGCTCTCGTCGTAGAGACAGAATTAGCTCGTTTTCCGGCATTTTGAATCGCTTGGCATATAAGAAGCTCATGGGAATGAAGACATTTCTACAGTGGATCCACCAGCGATATGGATGAACGGGTATCCATTCGGGTAGCATCCAGAGCTCAGGCGGGATTGCATTATTCCCTTCCCAGTCGTAGCAGTTGAGAATCGATAACCAGACTTTCCCCCATTGAGGTGAACGAACGGCACCACCTGAATAATGTTTCAGTATTGATATTCCCTGCTATATACGTGACGTACCGAGTTTATGCAATGTAGTCCTTGCTTTTATCATAATAGGGTGATCCGGACCAACACCCAATATCCGTAATGCAGCATAATTACACGCGGTTCCAAATACTGTCGTCTCTCCCTCTATATGTCTAATGACAAAAGTGAAAAGTAATTCAAAATAATTGCAAAAAAAGTACTTACAGACCCCAACCTCCGTCTACTTTGTGTGCTTTCCGGAATAAATAACGAATAAGCTCTAATCGTTCTTCCCGTCTGAGCTCCATGCCCGTCACATAAGAACCGATAACAAGACCCGGAGTAAGGAACATAGGGCCGTCATATTCGCACGGCCAATGACCGTCGGGAGCTTGCATGTGCCTCAAGAACGAAAAACCATTGCGAGCAGCCTCAAGTGCGTTTTTTGGTCGTGGTAACTCTGGGAGTCCCTGGACAAGTGTTATTTCTTCGAGAACTCGCGTTCTGTGATTTATTTAGACGCACAGTTGGTAGACCAAGGAAAAACTTGTCCATTATAGTCTGTGGACGCGCTTGACATGCCTCGTCCGACTCAAGGTAGTCCCATATATGACGTCCCTGGTCTGTTGCGTTCAGTCGCCAGCGAGTGTAATCTGTAAAATAGACATCGCCGTTCTCTGGAACGTCAAGAGGCTCCCACATACTATAGGTGGGATGTAGAGTTGAGAAAAATGCGGGGAAGTAAATACTGGTGCATGAAGTGACACGACTTTGAGTTCTTTTCACCAATCCATTACAAGACTGACACGATCACGACGCGTCTGAAGAATTCTTTTCTGCTCTCAAAGCATGATTATGTCATATTCAATATTACATACTTACTTGCCGATGTTGTGTCCTATGGTGTGTTGTTGTCAAGTCAACAACTGTTCCGAGTCACCTTGAGTCAATCCTGTACCACTGTGCCGCGGTCAACTCCCTGCATCAATCTGAGCGGGCTCTGGAAAGTGTTGCACAGTGCACCTGGAACAATCGAGTTCTCTTCCTGGCCTCGTGTTGCTGTTATGACTTGCAATCGTTTGCAGTCCTACTCCTCCTGACTCGTTGCAGCACTGCAAAAGTCAAAAGAAGTCGATTTGTTACACTCCTTTGGGTACCTACCTCATATCTGAATTAGTGGAGTTAGAACCCCACTTGTTGACCCTGACATCAAGCGTACGGCGACGTAAACTTCATTTTCTCGACCTCGGATATTCTCATGTCCGCGTCTTTGTCCTTTCTTGTTTCGGTCGGTACGTCTACTGTAACCGCATCGAGGCGTTCGGTTTGGTGCCCTTCAGAACTATTTGACTGATATGCACTCAATTGATTTCCACGTCTTAGGAAAGGAGCACATTGGGGACTTATGTTCCAGAACATGTGTAGACACCTAGCCTGGAACTTATCAAAACTCTTAGTACAGCCTTCTGCAACCACACCGTGCTTATCCGCGACAGCTGTTGCATCTGGTGCCTTTTTCGGGGTTGTACACTCCATTAGGCCTTTGCTCGCCTCGTTTATACTCGACCTAATGACCCGTCATGTTCCGAAGTCCTTCCACCTTGGACTGCATGAGAGATGAAACTGCCAATGATCGACCTCCCATCTCCTTGGAGCCAATTCGAAGGACCTGGAAGCCTCGAGTAATGCGGAATAACGTTATGCAGCGCAATTTGCTCATTTGCTGCCATCAACTGAGTGGGTTGTAGCATCCTCCTCTTGGCCTCGAGTCGCTTTAATGATTCAGATCGTCCGCTTTCCGACACATCCTGAGTCGTTAGTTCACTAGTTGGTTCCATACACACTTTACCCTGCTTTACGGGAATTAGAATCCATCCGTTATTCCTAGCATCAAGGAAGTAGCAAACCGTTTCAGATACATTTTCTCGGCCTCGGTCATTCTCACGTCAGTATCATTGTCCTTGTTTGTCTCGAGAGTCAGTGTTTACGGTATTTACTCCACTCCTCCAAAATAATTTAGCTGATGGAAAAATTTCCCCTCAATTCATCCAGGCATGAGAACGGTGCGCTGCGCTCGCTGTAGAGCATGTGATGGCACCCCAGTCCAGAGCCAGGTGCGTTTCATATTGTCAAAACTCCTAATACAGCTCTACATGAGCATATGGCACATACTTATACTTATCATATACGACGTTTTCGCAATGCCGTACGTTCCATTAGTTTTTTTCTTGCCTTGTTCATACCCGGTCTAACATCCCACCATACTCTGGGGGGTTTCCAGCTCGGACTGCGTGGGGAGGGGGTGGTGAAACTGTCTCCAGTCAATCTTTCAGTTTTTCTTTCGTGTCAAGTCCAACAGACTAGAAGTTTCCAGTTACTGTATTCTGACCAACGGTACACGACGTGGATTGCCAACTTGACGGCTTGTAACCGATCCTATCGGAGACAGTTACACACGGAAAAAGCTGGATTGAATCCGACTCGGAGCTCGAAGACAGTCATCCCGGCGTATGAAGAGTAGGTGTCCTGTTCAGTAGACGCGACAAGAAAACTTGCAGCTATAATGTCGACTTGAATACTTGTCCGATTCCGGCTCGGACAGACTGCCGATTGGATTTCTGTTGTGCCTCTGGAATACATTCTGGAAGAACTATTCTCAGTCAGGATAAAATTTCCACATTAATGTGGTCAAGACGTGTTTCTGGCATGGAGGAATGAGGACTATGTACCTATCTGAAAGCGCAGACTTACGATCGGCGCGAGGGCCGAGATGCTTCGTATACCTGAAGATTGTAGACGGTATTCTGAAACAAAAAGTGTCAGCGTGCAGCGCCATAGCAAGTCGGGGCTTCTCGCTTTCTCTGCGCACGCAGCCCGAAGCACCATGACCGATGACTGTCGGATAGCGTGCGTAGTGGGTCCAACACAAAGTCCCGATATGGGAAATTTCCGATCAGCGCGACCGCAGCGCGTGCCTAATGATTGGATTGCTTTGTTTGATTACAGAAGCTGGGGATGGCGGGCAGAATCGCATGTGATTCCTGATTGAAGGAATACCCAACTAGGCGCAGTGATTGGATAGAATTCTTGCTCAAGGTACACGCCCAAGGTTAGTCTTTTTGTGAACACCGAGCCCCGCGTGGAATCGGAACTAGATGGTCGTATTAGTCCGGGGTCAAGGATTTGTATTGAGTCTATTGACTCACCACTTCCCTACCAAGCTAAAACAGCCGTACTGCCTGAGAACGATCAGGACGCAACTCGTCTGCCGACTGAGCACAATAAGAAAACAAATGGAACGCAGTTCGCTTTCAACGGCCGAATCGATACTCCGCGTACTATGACGTGATAAGCAAATGTCGGGGGAATGATGCGTACAAGTCCGTAAGGGTCGTCTTTCCGACGGGATTGATCCCAGCAAAAAATCCGAGCTGAGCTTGAACAACCCAAGATCGTCGGTGCGCTTGAGCTTCCGTGGTGGGGAATAGGTTATTTAATACAAATAAAGCTTAATTTTCTGAAACGATTTATGAAACAACAAGTGGGGCTTGAACGGCCCGTGGCCAAGCTCTCTGAGATCATCAATCAATAACCAACGGCGAACACTGGACACTTTAACTAATGGCGCTCAACGCTCTATCAGGTGTGATTCGCGATTCATCCATCCTAACAACGAAAGGACACGATTGAATGGGAATGGGACTGAAAAGGTAGATCGACGAAAACGTGGAAGAGATAGAACATAAGGACCCAATGATGGAACCTTGATGGTCGCTGGGCACGTTTTGTTCGTAAGTGACCAGAACACGTCGGATTGACCCCAGCGTGAGATGTAGATCAGAAGTAAGCATGTCTTTGGCAAGAACGAGTCGGACCTTGGGTAAAGGGGCATAAGGTTTCAGCGCGCCCAGCTAAATGTGGAACAAAATACAATTAGTTCACCGGGATTGAATGATCTTTGGCGCCGGAACAGTACAGCCGTACTAGGCTCATACACTAGTTTGGCAAGGTACAAGAAGGTTGTGGTGAATTACAGCCCTATGCAGCAAGACAGCTATTTCGGACGAATAAGTTGTGAAGAAGCACGTATAATAATTTCGAAATGTATTAAACAACAGAATTATAGAGATACAAAGCGAATTTTGTTGGGTAGCAAGTACGAATTGGGTGACCGATACGATACAACTTGTAGTATAACGAAAAGCAAGAAAGAAAGGAAAATGAAAGGGGTATGCGCCGTAATTATACGCGGATTTAGAGATGTGCGAATCGATTATGCAAAATGGCAACAAACTTGTGAAAATACATTAGAAAGAAAAACTTGACACGACGGAGAAGGGGGGGGATCTGTAGTTTATGTATGATACGCAGACTGCATTGATTTGCTTAGGATCGTCTCTAGGGGCTGGTTGAGGCAGAGGTTGGCCTGCCAACTGCCTCTTGAAACGTGGTGAATGCTCAGCAACACCACATCGTTGAATTCAATTCTGCCCGGTCCAACTTGCCAGGCTGGATTTGAGTTTGGCGGCAGTTGACGGTCGATGTGTTCCTACGAGAGTCGAATGAGCATATGTCCAACCTAATTGAAAGGTAGGGCGGCAAACGTACATCAATGAACCTCTGGACCGTCTTGGCTATGTTCTTCGCCAGGACTTTCCTTGTGATTGGACCTTGAGGGACCTTAAAGTTTCTAGTCGGAATCTGACGACTCCAAGGATCATAGCCCTCCCACTACGAGCAAATATCAGATATCTAGGCGAGAGGCAAGGTGGCCAAAGAGACTTACGTTCAGCCGAATGGAAATTGATGGCCCAGCGTCTTGAAGCAGCTCATCGTCGTAACCCTGAAGTCGCTTAAAGCGCTGGGCAAGGCAGTCCACCAGTGAAATACCAAGCTCCACCGGTTCTACTCTCTTGAAATAGATAGGTGGCCGAAGCTCTGCTTGCTCGACGTATCTACGTCTGTCGCTCGCCGTATGAGGCGTGTACTGCTGCTGCGGAACCAACGGGCCGGGTAGGCAGTAGCCCTCCCATATATACTCAGGACGGGCAACCAGCGTAACGTCGGTGAACGACCTGTTTCTGTCGCTGCGGACACTAGCACTCCTTGCCGGGGCCGGACTTGGCACTGGATATGGTGAGTATGTCGGCGCTGAGGCAGTTCGCTGCAGGGGCCGTTCCAGAGCCGAATGCGAGTGCCTGCGAACGAGAACGTTCATTTGACTCGCGTTAGACATGTAGTCGTCAAACTGTTGCTGTACATGCGGCGACTGTGGGAGCGACGGCAGAAAAGAAAGATGCGTATCAGATCCTGTGTGACGATAATACTGGTTTGTGAGCTGGGTGTTTGGAAACTCGTCCGGTGGTATCGTCATTGTGGACGAAGACTGAGCCGGTGAGGGCGCGAGGTGTAAAACCTCGTTACTCCCCTGTGACCCGGGGGACGGGAGTGACGACGCGAGCGGCGAACGCTCGACGGTCGAAAGTGGGGTGTTGGGTGTAAGAGGACTGTACCCTTGAGACAAGGGAGAGCCACTCAAAAGATTCGACTGGGAGTCAAAATGGTCATTACCCGTTGTCCAACCATGCTGCATAGTAGGCGCATGGAAGGCAGATTGGTGGGGCTGAGTGAGCCTTGAGGCGTTCGAGTACTGTTGGTGTGCATTGCCTGGACCAGTTGCGCCATTACCCTGCATCACAGCTGCTGGCTGGCTTAGCCTAGTTGTGAGGAGGGGCACTAGTGGTCGAGCGTGATAGGGCTTTATAGACTGTTAAGCCCCAATGAAGAAAAATAGATGCGGTATAGTAGAACGTACATTGCCAGGAAGCCCTGAAGCGGAGATCTGCGGGAATGTATAACTGTTTTGGCCGGACGGTCCAAGGTGATCTTCCGGACAAGAAGGTGTACCGTCGTGATGACCGAATACAATGCCAGTTGGCTGGAATTGGAGGGCGTTGGCAAATGGGTCGTCCTCTTCAGGTCTAGGGATGGGGGTTAATGGCTCTGTCACTCAGTGACTTAAATAAAGTTCGAATAGGATGACTCACTTTATGACACTAATATTATAAGATGGCTCCATGATTACGGAGAGCGGGGAGGGGGGGAGGAGGAAGGAGGAGGGAGAGACGGAATTTAAGAACGGAGGACAACGGGTTGTGATATAATCACACTGGATAGCAGTTCACGTCAACTTCTCTTTTAAGCTCTGTGTGGGAGCACGATGAAAAATTGAGCGAAGATGCTTCCGAGGGTGATGTGTCTTGTGGTCAGATGGCGGAGAGAGAGGAACACTGCCAATTGTATTGAACAGGAGCCATTCTGGGGAAGTTGCAAAGGGTCATACACTGTTCTTATAGGCCTGTGCAAACGGGGAACGGGGCGGAGCCAGTGCATTTGCATTCGAAGGACTTTTTCGAAGCTGAGAAGAACGCTAGTTGGCTAAATCCGGTGTGGCGACACAAAACGGGATGCCTTTGAAACCTACGTGTGTTTTCAAAGCGGTGCTTATCTGGGTATCCCATTCAAAAGCCCTCGGCATTGCGTATGTATGCGCACGAACAAGGCCACCTCGTCGGCATATGTTGCACGCCGCGCACTTGCACATCAAAAAATGGAACACCGACATGATCATTTGTTATGGCACTCTTCAAAGCAAGGGCTTCCCAGAGCATATTCTGAGGCGACTAGAGGCGAATGAAGAGGACCAGGGCTTGAATGGTGACTCGCGCGTAAGAGAGATGTATACGGAAGCGGTTCCGTAGGCTGTTCATGCTGTGTACACAGCATATGTTGACTCGACCGACGAGGACGGCGAAGCGAGCGCTTGACGTCGATGGCCTTCAACAACGTGAACTCACAGCATCCCCATTACGGCAGTTGCATATTACGTAACCCACCGCCGATTCCGCTTGCCGTTTTGCGCGAGGCCTGTTTTGGATGCATTTTTTATCACTCCTTCAACGCCTAGATGTCATTGTCATATCAGCAAAATGCAGCAGTCAATCAGTGTCTGCTCGCACTCTGCTCGAGCCCATTCGGTAGTGAAGAATTTGGAAATGCACTTCAAGATCTGGACAGAATTTCTGCTGCTCTCGTGCAAGATGCCGACGTAAGGAAGACTATAGGTAGCCAATCTCCAAGTATCTGGGGGAGACTGCACGAAACCTGGCGAATTCTGGGCTCAAGGAGCATCGATTCGCTCATCTCCAACTCGCTTCAAAGACAATGGACCCTGTCAGTTGCCCGATTTACTCGTAACCTTGTTGCCGGAAATTCGTCCAATCAGCGAGAAGCATTGTATGTTTCCCCTTCCCCTTCGAATTCCGTCTATGGCTCTTGACTGAACATTCCGCAGCAAATTCGAACCAGAAATACGGACAGTAGCGCACGCGTATACTTCTCATGTACTCATTCTGGACAAGGAAGGTGGGTCTTATTTACTAGCGCTACAGCCTAGAAGTTAATAGATTGCGAAGAATTGACAGTCACACGATTCTTGATGCAAACATTGTCAAATATTGTCACTTCAAATGAAGTGCTGTTGGAGGAACTTTGGCGTACCTATCTAGCTCTCCCGGAGGAAAAGAATATTTTACTGTGCATTTATTCGCCAAACATCAGAATCGAAATTCCAAATGACATGCCACCTGTAGGCGTATGCTCGGTCACCCAGACGACGGCACCGTTGCAGCAGCACTCGTTTTAATCAACAATTGCGTCATTGACAACCGTGAAAGAATGTGTGCATAGCATTTACTCTACTCCAGATCTTTCTTGCGTCTTACCCCATTCATAGGCGCATATTAGTAGAGACAGCAATAGGCGGGCGTCTTTGCGTGGCAACGCTAGATAGGCTATCCAGACATGTCGAGAGCAGTGATGAAGATGAAAACTCAGATATGTTCAGCCTTGGGTTCGTATTCTATCTTTTCGCACCAGTATTTACCTGACGAGAGTGACCGTATAGATGGACAATATTCAGGACACTGTTCGGTAATGGATTTGCATCTTCACTGCTATCCATAACAACAATGTGCGTTGTCTCATTTTTTCGGTCCTTTAGCGCATCCGTGATTTCCGTTCCAGGCAAGACGAAATAGTAAACCCTCATCAAACAACGCTGTTCAAGCTTCTGGACTCCTATCTGATATATTTGTCGAATACAAAGGACGACAAAGAAAAGGAAACAGATATCGATCTCCGAGTTCGCGCCTCCTTCCCACAGATTTCCGAAATACTCTTGATCAAGTTCTTCGAACTCGTCGGCAATGCACAGTCGTCTGTACGAAATTCGTTAGGAGGCTCCAGCACAGCAAACACAGCGTCTAGAGATAACTCAATTCCAAATTCAGAGCATCCGACTGCAGAGAACGTGCAGACAGACGCCCTTGCCTCTTTGCAGAGCCTGGACGTCCTCCTTCCGAAGGTCTGTGAAGCCATCGTACTTGTGGCGCAGTGCTTCTGCACGATGACCCTTGCCCAAGATACCAATCGCAACGTTTCTGAAGAGGCGCGGAGGATACGACATCTTCTGACTGACGCCTCGTTGCCAAATGGCGATGGACTGATTGAAAGCCTGATAGGTGAAGATGGATTTCGCTTCCTCAACGCCGCTCTTTGAATATCTTGTCAAACGTCTGTGACTGCACACATGCTTTCTAACAAAAATCTTTGTTTTCAGACTTGTTGCGTCTATTGGACGCTTTCCTCCCGCGAATCATACTCGGCAAAGCATCGTGGAGTACGGTCAGCCCAGATGCTCCCACGCCCTCCACAGCAATAGACAAAAAGGAAGAGAAGGGGTTCTCCTATCTAAAGCGCGACCTAGTGCGTTTACTAGGCATCATGTGCTATGAGAACAGAGCTGTGCAAGACCGTGTACGGAAGTGCGACGGCATCCCAGTTATCATGAATTTATGCATCACTGACGAACGGAACCCTTGTGCGTGCCTTTCAATACATTTTCATTCTCAGTGCCATTCCGCATCACTAACGCGGGTGCGCCTTTAAACACCGAATGCGATGACGAAATTTTTTTCAATCGAATTGATCTGCCAAACAATGCCTTTGGCCGTGCTATTTTTGGCCATCCCCGAAACAGACTTGCGGGAACATGCTTTGTTCGCGTTACGAAATTTGTTACACGACAATGTCGATAATCAGGTCATCGTCGACGCAATAAAGCCGATGGGAACTTGGGACGAAAACGGTGTTCTGCGCGACGTACCTGGGTTCGAAAGTGAGGTACAATTGGCGCGTGGATTCGAGACAAAATAAAATAGCACAGCATTTAATGAAACTGTATATTCGTACATTCACGCATTCAAACAGTGGGCGCGGAACAGCATTCGGCAGTTTACTCTTCTTCTTCGTCGTCGTCTAATGCGATGGCGCGTTTTTTGCGGGAACCCGTTCCTGTTCTCCGAATGTTGAATTCTTCGTCTTCGTCTTCGCTCTCAACATCCATATCCATAGCCACATCCTCAGACTCCTTACCAGCTGCTGGACCTGCACTGTCTTGCGCGTCTTCATCAGTCCGGTTCGAAGATTGCTTCTTTCGGCGTCTCTCTTCTTCCTGCCGTGCGATTTCTTCGTCGAGCTTGTCCAAGGCATCGACTTCGCCTTCGGCATCGTTGTCCTCGGAATGCCGTCTGCGCTTCTTCTTGTCTTTCCGCTTTGGGCTTTCTCCGAACTCGTCCTCGCCTTCAGAAGAATCGGCGACAAGGAAGTCATCGGCCTGATACTCTCCGGCGCCACGCTTGGTATCTGCGCCTTTGTGTCCTTCGCCAGAGCCGCGTCTCTTGCGTGGAGAAGAATCATAATCACCCTCGTCTTCCTCGTCAGTCTCTTCAAACGTTCCCGGTTCTGGTTCTTCATCCGACCAAACGCTTTCGCGACGACGCGCATAACCACGCCGTCTGCGTGCGGAGCTGCCAAAGTCTCCGCTCTCGCGTGATCCAGTTGCACGTGTTCGTTTTGGCTTCTTCTGTGCCGCCTTCAATGCTTCTTGAGCATCACGCTCCATAGACACGTCAGCAATGCGCAATTTTGCGACTCGCGAGTGCTTTTGGCCAACAGCACGCGCAAGTCTTCGGTGTGTCTCGCTTTGCATGCCCGTAGGTCGGATCGACATTTGACCTGTGATAGGAACTTCTGTTTGCAGAATCCCTGGACGCTTGTGTTGCGCGACTAGGTAGTTAAGGCCGGATCCTCTTCCAGCTGCCGTTTGCGAAGCAGCACCTTGACTAGCATTTTGGCTCTGAGAGACAGAGCTGAAGCTCGAAGACGGCCGAATGCCCCCGGGTGCACCTTCATAGTTTTGGGACACGTCAAAGAGTTCTTTCCCAAGTAAGAGACTAAGTGTTCCGTCCGACCATCGAATGAGTCGACCATTAGATTGTCGTTTCTTTCCACATGCTCCTTTCAGAACCAGTAAAGACAAGTCAACGTGAGAATAGCACCAACCTCTTGTCCAGATCCGTCCTTTGTCCATCTCCACCGAATAGTGTTTTCTACATCGAGTTTGATACTCATGCTTTTCTCTCTCTCTGATTCACCATCCGCAGATTGATCTGGACCGGTATACGCATCTGGATGGAATGGCTTTGGGTCCAGCTTAACGAAATTAGGCATTCTGATCACCCAGTACTATAATTCAAACAGCCGATAGTGCCAGCTAATAAATCTTGTAACCATAAGAATAATAATGTAGCCTCACGTTTCCGTCCGTGCTTTTTGGCATTGGAATGTTTGGTATCGAGAGAACAGCATGCTTGAGTTCTACGACGTTCTCATCTTGACCTTCGTCCTCTTCATATTCCATTGCTTGTCGATGTCTGAGTTCTGAAGCGGAAAGTGCTTCTGAACCCTCTCGTGCAGCACTTGCAGCCGGAGAAGGTGACCTGAAAGTTCACTGCTCAACACTTGTGCATTGACACAATCCAAGTATCGACGCACATTTCTTTTGCCGGTTCTACCGTGGCCTCCTCGTCACCAAATAGATCCTCCATTTCTTCATCCTGCTCCGGCACCTCGACCTTCAGTTGTTCCTTCTCGCTTTTCGGTTGGACATCAGTGCCGAAGAGATCATCTTGGACATTTGTTTCAAGAAGCTGAGGATCCAGAAAGGCTTCCATGACTGTTATGTCCAGCAGGAACGAGAGAGGAAGAGTACGAAAGAAATTCCGGAGGTGAACAAGACGCGTGAGGCTGCGCGTCACTAAACACGGCAAACCCCGTATCTGTATTTGTTGCGTTGTGTTCAAAGTCACTTTCATACAAACTCAATAATCAAGCCTATCCTCTAGGACTTGAAACATACGCAAAGACTAACGTTGGCCCGTACCACCTGGAGTGTTCTTATCAAACAGATACCGCACGAGCACCCGACGAGTCCTTCCGTGGCGTGTTTCTGTGACGAAACGGCATGCACAGGAATACAAAGTACTTGCCGGCAAGAATACTCACCGAGGTATTGTTCAAGTTATGGACCAGTCCTAATTGGTAAACAAATCGCTACTGTGCTTTATCAACTGACTCTGCTTCGGTCATGGCAAATCTCCCCTCCGGGTTGTAATTTTGTTTAACTGTGCTTGGTGAGGGAATACCTTCCTTCTTCCACGTATCACGCCGGGCATGCAGGCGATGCCAACCACGTCTATCGAAGCTTATTTTTAGTCTTCTATCTGACCCTGTGTCAGGAAATGCGAGCTTTCTACTGATACATGCTTCACTCCGCGAAAGTTACTGGTCAGTGTGGACGAACAAAATTTATGTTGCTACACTACGGTCAACATATTGGCGATGTACAGAGATCCGACAACTATACCTTGGCATTTCTCAATACTGGACTGAAACGGACAGAGCGGCGTCGATGTCAGTGCCTACTTTGCATACCCCTTTAGGCTCTGGCGACTAGGCTTCTTATTGATAAAATGAGAGCGAATCTGAAATATTTTTGCTCTCGTGCTCTCATACGTTCCTTCTAATTCAGTTCACTTAAGGAACTAGCTTAGCTCCGGAAGCTTTACTGCGATAGTCCAGCCACAATGATTTTACGCTTCATTTACCCCATGGAAGAGTGACAGACCACATGTAAGACTAAATACCTCTTAATTGAAACCTAATATCGCAACTCGTACGCACTTTGCAAGTCTCTGTGCCCTGTTGCAGACCTCAACAAGCAGAAGATTTGGCGCGTTTCGGGGTGGGTATGTGTCCATTACGCTACTTGCCTCCCAGGATCAATAGTCCGCGCTAAGCTTTTCTCGAAACAGATACTTCAACTGGACGAGTGCAGCGAACAGGAGGAATTCTGAAGGTAAACTTCCATTTTATTGACAATAAATCATCAGAAAACTTCATTGCATCAAGTGTGAGAAGGTCTTCTCGCATTCTTTGTAACCGGCGGGCCTGCTCGTAGTACATGAGCTGCACTATTATGCCAGAAATGCCTAACCGAAACTCCGCTCTTAAACTTTCAGGCGCTTTCTCACCCCCACAGGTGGTAGACCTCATCACTTCCTGGGCCATACCTTCCTCCCTTGACCGGATGCTCATCCAAAATCTTCTGCACTTCCTGCACGTCAGCAGTGGATATCGGAATGTCAGCCGCTGCCATGTTCTCGTCCGTCCGCTCCTTGTTCCTGTTTCAGATGTAAATGGTTACAAACACCATCTGTCACAGAGATAAAGGACTACATACGAAGAACCGGGGATGGGGACAACGTGTGGACCCAAGGCAGAAACCCAGGTAATACACAGTTGAGCCGGCGTGATGCCCTTCTTCTCAGCCAGGGACTTCACACCGTCGACGATCGCTTGGTTATGTTTCATGTTCTGTTTGATTACCGTTCAGTGACCAGTCCTAGGAGCACAAGAAGGATGCCTACCTCTTCCTGGAATCGTGCCGAATGTCTTCTAATGTCGCCATCTAGATGGAATGAGTTAAATCTCTTTCACTGTCGCAACATTGCCGAAGTGATAATAACAGACCCTCTAAGTCTTGGAGACTCTTGAATCTCCCACTAAGGAAGCCTCGTCCGAGGGGTCTAGTAATGGCAACATTGGTCAATTTGCAATCTTTTCAGAGCTATAAACTCACGAGTAAGCGCATACAATAGCGCCAACTTCCTGGGATGCTGCAATAACTAACCGTGAATTTAGTCGACTGTTGTATATATGCTCGAACCGAAAACGTACCCTCTTTCACCTGATCCTCATATGACCAAGGGCTGACTTCAATTTCAACAGCCGCGATTGGGTGAATCTGGACCTAAATCAGTGGCGTTACTCATGAGGAAGAGAACAAAGCTCACAGCGTTGGCACGCTTGAGTGTCGAGGCCTTGCACTCAGATAGCCCAATATAATCAAACTTGCCCTCGGCGACAAATCCAGAAAGGATTCTGATAGTATCTTCGATAGCACAGTCCTTATCCACGCGAGCTGGTTCGAAGAGATCGAGCCTTTTAGTTCCACGAAGCTTCTCGAGGATACGGTCGACGCTGCGCTTCAAGTTCTCTGGACTTCGCAAAGCATCAGAATATGCGTGTGAATAAGCCACTACAAAAACACTCACGAAGAGTCTGGCTTGAGTAATTCGAAGTTTGCAGCTCCCTACGGAAGAATGCATAGTCTATCTAATCAATAGATCGCTGAAAAAACTACATACCTTTACAGAGAGGAACGCTTTATCGGCATATTCTGGATATTTCTCAAGAAACGGGCAATTAGCTCAAGGTTTGCTTCACGAGGATTAATGCCGTAGAATTCGCCTATATTTCTCAAGTAAGTTCACGGATTCCAATTGGATTGAATGAAACTTTTAGGAGATATACCGCTGTTCAGAACCATTTTTGTGCCAGGTGGCACTGAGTCTAAGGATGCTTTGATAGCCTCAAAGCATACTTCATCTGGCACTGGGGTAGGTTTCCAGCTGCAGGTGGCTCAATATTCCATAGTTCTCTTAGAGGAGACAAATATACGCACGTCATCATCATAAGGCCATGCTGCAGAATTTCTATGAGTATACTCCGTATCTGACTACGGAAAATGAGAAATCACTACTTACGCCAATTTTTCCAACAGTTATGGCTTTATCACCAGAACCGAGTGTCGTTGTGCTCTTCATGTTCACTTTGTTTTGCTGAAAGGACAATAGACAGTAGTTGTGTGATAAAGGGAGAAGAACGATTCTGATATCTATATAGGCATTACTGAATACCAATATTTGCTGCCGCGGCATGAGGCGTCGTCATCTTATTAGGTAGGGACTCGGATGTACTAAAGCACATATGGGAAAACACGTCTCTTGCCGTAGAATTGTTGTCAGCTCGGCTAATGTTCAGCTTACAACGAGACAATTTGATTCCGAATCGGACATAAGTTTTTGAAATGAAATAATGTCTCAGCTCTTGAGTATTGGAAATACTTCGATTTACAGTAATGGTCCTTACCTAAAACGTATTTCCCATATCTGATCATTCGTCAGACGCGAAGGTTGCACTCTTTCTCTTGAGAAGTTCGAGTCGAAAAGATTTCATTTTGGGAGAGAATGACCGACCAGTCATAAGTAAGCGCTATGTATTATTCGATTAAAACATCATGACATTGTGACAGTTCAGACAGTGCTGCAGCCGAATTTTCCTAGTGCTGAACAAGCATGTCTTCTAGAAATAGGATCCGTGATAAATCCGGGCGATGCGGGCCTCTTGGTGAGTATTACTGCCAGCTGCCTTCGTGACAAGATCAGCAAGGTGTCATTTCTATAAAGTTGTTAATCACAGTTCATTGTTATCCTCCTCAACATCTCGTTCAGTCCATAGGGATGATAATCCTAAGCGTTTGCACTCGGATTTCCTCAATTGATGGCAATTTCGATGCACTTCATTTTACTGACAAAAAGCCACCAGAGAATCCATTGTATCAAGACTCAGAAGATCTTATTATACTCTGTATGAAATTATGTAGTACATGTACTGAATCGTTACACAGTGATGCTTAATCGGGACCTTGTTCTCAAACCCCTAATCAAATTTCAACCCCACAGGTGGTAGACCTCATCACTTCCCGGGCCATACCTTCCTCCCTTGACCGGATGCTCATCCAGAATCTTCTGCACTTCTTGCACGTCAGCAGCAGACATTGGAATGTCTGCTGCAGCATTGTTCTCCTTCGTCCGCTTCTCGTTCCTGTTTCAATGTTAAACGGTTACAATCACTATCTGCCACAGAGGTAAAAGACTACATACGAAGACCCGGGGATGGGGACAACGTGTGGACCCAAGGCAGAAACCCAGGCAATACACAGTTGAGCCGGCGTGATGCCCTTCTTCTCAGCCAGGGACTTCACACCGTCAACAATCGCTTGGTTATGTTTCATGTTCTGTTTGACTACCATTCAATGACCAATCCCGCGAGAGCGACAGAGATGCCTACCTCTTCCTGGAATCGCTGCAGATGCTTCCTAAAGTCGCCATCTGGAGGGAAGAAGCGAAATCTCTGTCATTCTTTGTAATATTGTTATTATGGCAAAAACGAACCTTCAAAGTCTTGGATGCTCTTGATTGTTCCAGTAAGGAAGCCTCGGCCGAGAGGTCTAGTAAGAGCAGCGTCGGTAAATTTTTCAATATTTTCAGAACTGTAAACTCACGAGTAAGCGCATACAATGGCTCCAACCTCCTGGGAGGCCGCAATAACTAACCGTGAATTCAGTTGACTGCTGCCTATATGCACAGAAACGGGAAACGTACCCTCTTTCACCTGATCGTCATATGACCAAGGGCTAACTTCAATTTCAACAGCCGCGATTGGGTGAATCTAAACCTAATCAGTAGCATTATCTGCGTGCAATAGCAAAAGACGAACAGCATTAGCACGCCTGAGTGTGGACGCCTTGCACTCAGACAGGCCGATATAGTCGAACTTGCCCTCAGCAACAAATCCAGAGAGGACTCTGATAGTATCTTCGATGGCATAGTCCTTATCCACGCGGGCGGGCTCGAAAAGGTCGAGCCGTTTTGTTCCACGAAGCTTCTCGAGTATGCAGTCGACGCTGCGTTTCAAGTTTGCCGGACTTCGCAATTTATTAGCATATATGCATGATAGGCTGGAACAAAAATACCTACGAGGAGTCAGGCTGAAGTGATTCGGCTTTTGAACCACCCTAAAAGTATACGTAGTCTATCTAGCCTGTCGATTACTGAAGAAAACTACGTACCTTTACGGAGAGGAACGCTTTATCTGCATACTCTGGATATTTCTCAAAGAATCGTGCAATTAACTCAAGGTTTGCTTCACGAGGACTAATGCCGTAGAACTCGCCTACATGATTCAAGTAAGCTCTCAAAATCTAACCAGAGTATACGAAGCTTTTAGGTGACATACCGCTGTTCAGTACCATTTTTGTGCCGAGTGGCACCGAGTCTAAAGATGCTTTAATGGCCTCAAAACACTCGTCGTCTGGCACTGGAGTTGGTTTCCAGCTGCAGATGGCTCAATATTCCATAGTCCTCTTGGACAAGGTAAGTATACGCACGTCATCATCATAAGGCCATGCTACAGAATTTCCGTGAGAACCATGGTATCGGACATCGCGAAATGAGAAATACTACTTACGCCAATTTTTCCAACAGTTATGGCTTTATCACCAGAACCGAGTGTTGTTGTGCTCTTCATGCTTGCTTTGTTTTGCTGAATGGATAATAGTTGTGTGATAAAGGGAGAAGAACGATTCTGATATATATATATATGCATTGATAAATATCAATAATTGCAGCCGCGGCACGAGGTCGTCATCTTCTTAGAATGTGCCAAAAGCACATGGGAAAACGTCTCCTGCCGTAGGATCGTCGTCAGCGTCGGCCAATGTTCAGCTTATACATAATAAGACATTTGATTCCGAATCGGACATATGTTTTTTGAAATACAATCTCAGCTCTTGAGAATTGGAAATACTATGAGTCACAGTAATAATAATAAAAAGTATGCCATGGTACGATAGTCCGTCAGTTACGGAGGTTGCACGTTTTCTTGAGAAGTTAGAGTGAGAATGACTGACCAGTCCTGAGTAAGCGCCATGTATTATTAGATTTAAACATCGTGACATCGTGACATCATGACGATATAGACGGCTCTGCAGCCGCGGTGGTAAATTAGTTCTCCTAACACTGAACAGGCATGTCATCCTGACTGGAACTCGTGATAAATCCGGGCGATGCGGACCTCTTGGCAGACTACTGTCAACTACCTTCACGACAAGGTCAACGAGGTGCCATTTCCGCAAATTCGTATATTATAATTCATTGTTATCATCTTCGACACGCTTTCGTTCAGTCCCGATGTATGATAATCCTCCTCCTTGCTGGTCCATACCTTCCTCTCTTACGAGGATGTCGCTCCAACGCCTTCCTGACAGCTTGACATCCCGTATGATCGAGAGTTTGTGATTTTGCTCCTCAATCGACAGCTTAGTGCACTGGATACCACCAGAAAGGTTCATTACATCTATCTCAGAATATCTTATTGTGACCGTGCGTAATTTTTTTGTACATTTGCTGAATCCTTACGCAACATTTTTTTTTTGCTTGAACGGAACCTTTTCTCAAACCTCTAAGCACATTCTCAACCCCACAAATGGTAGTCCTCGTCATTTCCTGTACCGGCTCTTCCTCCCTTGACCGGATTCGCATCTATAATCTTCTGAACCTCTTGCATATCTTCAGCAGATATCGGAATATCTACTGCAGCTACGTTCTCCTCCGTCCTCTTCTTGTTCCTATTGCAACGGCGAATAAACATGAAAATATCATTCATGGAGTGGATGGTGCACTTACGAAGATCCAGGAATAGGAACGACATGCGGACTCAAGGCACAGACCCAGGCAATACACAATTGAGCTGGCGTAACGCCTTTCTTCTCAGCTAGCGATTTTACACTATCGACAATCGCCTGGTTATGTTTCACATTCTGTTAAAATGAATGTTATAAGTGCTTGATCGTGCAAGCACAGCAGGTACACATGCCCCTTCAGAATTTCGATTGACATGCTTCCTAATGTCTCCCTCTGAAAAAAAGAGTAGTCAAGTCTTCCTCATATAATGTCGCATTAATGATAATCACAAACCTTCCAAGTCTTGGACACTTTTGATTCTTCCAGTAAGGAAGCCTCGACCGAGAGGTCTAATAATGGTAACCATGGCGTTGGTGATTGTGCAATCTACCTGAGATTGTAAACTCACGAATAACCGCATACAAGTGCACCAACATCCTTGGATACCTCAATAACTAGTCGTGGATTTAGTCAGCTGCCGCTCATATGCACTGAGACGAAAGCCGTACCTTCTTTCACCTGATCGCCGTATGTCCAGTGACTAATTTCAATCTCAATAATCGCGATGGGGTGAATCTGAATCTTACTCAGTGATGTCATTCGAGAGCAAGAATATATGACTTACAGCATTGGCACGCCTGAGTGTCGAAGCCTTGGACTCGGATAGTCCGATATAGTCAAACTTGCCCTCGTCAACAAATCCAGAGAGGACTCTGACAGTATCTTCGATAGCGTACTTCTGATCCACACGAGCGCACTCGAAGAGATCGAGCTTTTTAGTGCCACGAAGCTTCGCAAGGATACAATCAACACTGCGTTTCAAGTTCACCGGACTTCGCGAGGCATCAATATATGCGCGTGAATAAGTCACTGTGAACACTTACGAGGAATCCGGCTCAAGCCCATCGGGTTTCAGACCACCCTGTGTAAAACTTATGTATTATACTCAACTGTCGATTGATAAGATAAACGATGTACCTTTACGGAAAGAAACGCTTTATCTGCATAGTCCGGATATTTCTCAAAGAACCGAGCGAGTAGCTCAAGATTGGCTTCGGGAGGATTGACACCGTAGAACTCGCCTGTATAATTTAATTAATTTCTCATTGTCCAATCCGAATGCACAAAGCGTCAAAGTGACTTACTGCTATTCAGAATCATTTTTTCGCCAGGTGGAACTGAGTCTAAAGACGTTTTGATAGCCCCAAAACAGTCTTCATCTGGTACCGGAGTGGGTTTCCAGCTGCAAAGAGTTAATGTTCCATAGTCATATGGATGATGAATATATGCACGTCATCATCATAAGGCCATGCTATAGCAATTCTGTCCATAAACATGCATAGCACAGAGCTATTGCAGATTGAGGAAGTCATTACTTACACCGACTTTTCCAACAGTTATGACCTTATTTCCCGTGCCGAGTTTTGTTGTGTTCTTCATGTTTTCCTTGTTTTTACTGTGTAGCGGTTATGTGTAGCGGTAGAGAGAATAGACTCTGGATGCGAAACCAGGCTGAGCATAAGCCTCTTAAAGAATAGATGCATTGTCTCTGATTCTGAAATGTTACAGTCGCAGCATCAACGTGTCGTCATCTTCTCAAAACGGCGCTGAGTAAGGGGCAACGCAACGCCATTGAGGAAACACACACCGTCTCCTGCCGTAGATAAGCTAATACATGAGACATGCGACTCCGAGTCGGACAGCTTTTGAGCTAACAGCGTCTCAAGTATTGAAGCTTTTACTATCACAGGTGTATTCATTTATCCAAAATGCACACACGATTACCGCCATTTCGCTGGTTGCGAACATGGTACCTCTCGTGAGCGTCCAGGGTAAGATAATTACGGATACGAAGCTTGAGTTGAGAGAGCCCAGCAGGTCAACATAATGAGAGACCTGACTTCTGAGGCAGTGGATTCAAACTACTGCAGGTCCGTCGGTACCGGATCGGGCACATGACTAATACGAGCAGATGCAGATGAGAAGTACCAAGCTACCTTCATGATAAAATCGATCAGTTATTATTTCTCCTGCTCTGCATGGTTGTTCACTATTCTAAAATTAGTCCTCAACATCCGTCGTTCAATTACAGAGGTTGTAAGCCTTGTCACCACCCGGACCATACCTTCCTCCCTTAACAGGATGTTCCTCCAGAATCTTCTTGACAGCTTCCACTTCAGCTGCGCTTAGTTCGATGTCTGCGGCTGCGCAATTTTCTTCAGTACGCGCTTTGGTACTGGACAATTCAAGTATTTCTTGAGCTCTTGGTTTCTATAAATGAGGATTTCCACTTACGAAGAGCCAGGAATGGGGACCATGTGGGGTCCCAAGGCAGACACCCAAGCAATGCAAAGTTGTGCCGGAGTTACACCCTTCTGGGCAGCAATGTTCTGAACACCGTCAATGATAGCCTGATTATGCTTGAAATTCTGCGCAAACGAAATCAGCGATTACTTTAATCGCATTGGCATTGGAGACAACGTACTTCTTCTTCTAAACGTTCCATGGTCCTTCTAAAATCATGTTCTGGGTTCACAGTTAGAAATTGAGACTACTTGTGCCATGCATGGGACCCGACTCTGACCTTCCAAATCTCCGACAGTCTTGTACTTGCCAGAAAGGAAACCTCGTCCAAGCGGTCTTAAGACATCCGAGAGTCAGCATATGACTGCTCATTAATTCTGAAACACCTACGAATACGCGTTGACAATAGAGCCTAGTTCCTCGCATGTAGCAATGACTGGAGAATAAGTCATCAACGCCCAATCCTCTTATACATGTAGCGAGGATGCCCACCGTCCTTAACCATCTCATCATACGACCAAGGGCTAACTTCAATCTCAACAGCAGCAATGTGATGGACCTACAAAATCCGTTGAATATTGAGTTCTAGACTGGTAACGTAACAATAGTCAGCAGTCTCACAGCATTCGCGCGTCTGAGCGTCGAGGCTCTACATTCCGACATGCCGATGTAGTCAAATTTACCTTCCGCAATGAAGCCAGCGAGGGTCTTCGTTGCTTCTTCGACGGGAATGTTCGGGTCTACCCGTGCACATTGAAAGAGATCGAGTCTCTTTGTCCCGCGAAGCTTCTCGAGGACGACGTCAACGCTGCGCTTCAGATTATCTGGGCTATATGAACACAGTCAGCATATGTTACTATCAATGCAACCTTGAAGTGCTTACGAAGAATCAGGCATGAGGCTATCAGGTTTAGTACCTCCCTGAATTAATCATACATCTCAGAGCTCGATGCAACGACTCAGGGAAAGAGTAGAAACCTTGACTGAAAGGAAAGCCTTTTCTGTATACTCAGGATATTTCTCAAAAAATCGGGCGATGAGCTCGAGGTTTGCTGTCCATGCACCAGGCCCAAGGATTCCATAAAATTCAGCTAAGGGAAGGCATGATACTTGTTCATTGCGCGATCATGAGTAATCATATTGATACGCACCACTATTCAAGACCATCTTTGCTCCAGGCGGGACAGAATCCAAAGATGCCTTGATAGAGTCGAAAGCCTCTTCGTCGGACATTGCCATCTTCCGATTTGAACTGTTCACGAAGTCAATTGCTGTCAATCTTTACTATTACTGAGAGTTGTGAAGTGAGTCCCGTACGTCATCAGCATAAGGCCATGCTACCCCGTAGAACATATCAGTGGATGAAAGACAATGCATGAACTGACTGTCGAACTTACACCGACTTTCCCGACGGTGATTGTCTTGTCACCAGAGCCAAGTGTCGCTGTACTTTTCATATTTACTCAATCTTAAGTGCTCGAACGGAGTAACTGAGAGAAGCAATAAGGGTACTTGGGAAAACTGCGCATTTGCTAGTTATTTGTACGCCTTCAGCGCTCCGGAGTGCATTACAAACGTGGGTTAGTCCAAGTCCGTTTGAGAGTATCAATCGGCATCATTGGACAAACTGAAGGGACGTTATGATGTTGCGTGCCGCCGCGTCATCATTACTTGGGCTATTAGCCGAACATAGCACCTAGACAATTATCCACAATACCCCACGTTCATTGTAAATTGCTCCAGATTACGTTGGGCCTGTAAGAGGAAGGACTGAGTGGAAAAGAGAGTGGACAAAGTCCGCACGGAATAAAGCAAGGAGAACTAAAGCCCTTACGGGTAGACACCCATAGTAAATGCCACAGCATACTGGAGTGCTGGAGACACTGGGAATAGATGACTACAGGTTTTTCACGTACTTCCGATATGAACGGCAGCATCATCGACGCAGAGGATCGCAACGCAAATAGAATTCTGCATCTGTAACACTGCTAGTCTGCAACGAAAATCGGAACAATTTCTTGCCACCATAAAAATCTTGATACGCATCAAATGCGATAAGAAACTGATCAGGGTAGCCGATCTGAGGACAGCTATCCCTGGGCAACTCGTATTGAAAGACGTTCCCATGAAGCAAATACTGCATTGCTTGTGGCTATAAACGATACCGCGTCCTCATCACGTGGATTTTTCAGCTTGATTTCAATTTGCAACAGGCAGAGCACATCGGCATAATTAAGACATTCCATGGCACATAGTGCATGGGTAGCATACAAATAAGGTGCGGAATAAGTCTATGCATTGTTACCTTCCGCAATAGTGAGAAGGTCACTGTCTCCCTGGTCTGAGATGGTCATGACACTAATATTGATGCGTAATGGATAATCAGCACAAGAACTAGATGAAATAATAATTTCAATAACGCACCTGACCCGGAAGAGCTTCCCCGCAGCAGTTCCCAATGCGACGTTCGTGCCTGCAAAGTGATGCACCGTCGTTTTCGAAAGCATGGCGTAGTATTCCAGCTCGGATTTTCGGAGTGGCGGACAGTTACCCGAGATCAAGACAAGTTTTGCTACATTGATACACAGTAGTCAGCAAGGGGACCTTCTCAGCCTCACGCTCCAGCCCCCGGAGAGAGTTGAAGCGAACGGTGCTCACCCTTGCCAGAGCACATCTGCTTGAGCGCGCTTTTGTAGCCGAGAGTGTATTTGCCCGACTTTACGACAAGCGCGAGACGAGAAGCGATAGATTCAGTCGACTTCGCCGACTTTGACTTCTTGGAGGGTGCCATCGCGTCAGTTGTAGCGTGTCGCGCGGAAAGATCGTTGGCGGTTGGCGAGTGTCTAAACGACTTCAAAAATATGGTGATGAAGTTAACAACAGTCCTAAATTATGTAATTGCGCTGTACAGCAGCTCTGCACGTGAGAGTTGCGCACGTGCGCTAGTTTACTCGTGTTTGCACATGTTTTTACGCTTGCTTTCCTTGATACTTCTCCCCATGTGGATTGACCATAAATTCAAAAAGGAAAGCCTTTCGCGAGAACCTGCCTCAGGTACACCGCTATTATGCTCTACAAATCTTGCATCTAGCTCTTGTCTGAATGATATGAGCACAACTAAACTGCCTTCTTGAGCCTCTTCTAGCCCTGCAAGAAGAGCTCCTTCAGAACACGTGCGGTGTCTTCCGGGCTCGAGACAGAATGTCCAATAGTCCTTGAGTCCGTAAATATCTCATAGTCATTTCCTCCCTATACAACGTCCAGCATTAGCAAGCTTTGCGTTTAAGGTGAGACACGTACTGGGTATGTCTTGTCACCAAAAAAGTGAACTTCCTCAAACCCTTCATCAGTTATACGTTCCAGACAGTAAGTTTTGTCCCATCCCCGCGGGAATACATCAAAGGATATTTGTCCGCCGATTGAAAAAGTCAAACCATAATCAGTGAACTTCTCGCGCAGCACATCTACGAAGGCAGCACGTAGTTTGTGTTCCTGCATTGCATTCTTAATAAAAGCAAGAAGATATGATTCCTTTGCTAACCTTGTCGTAGGCCTCAAACTCGTTTCGTTCTTCAACGCTGGAGGCCGATTTAGTTAATGATTGATTTGGATAATACATTCTCGTACGTAGCATTTCGCCCAATCGGGCTTACGTTGATCATACCATTACGGAACTCGACAAAAGTGCCACTGAGCATAAACAATAAGTTAGGTGAAAGTACTGCTTCGAGCGAAGAGAGGGCAAACCGTTTGATTGGGATATCCATGTCAGCAAGATAATGTAGAACGAAATTGACGAGTGTCTTGTATTTCTCTTCGCCGATGAATTTGATAAATGACTGTGATTCGAGTTTCTTTCCCAACCTGTATGCAGTCAAACCATTCTCGGCGAAGGCAAAGTCAAAATCATCGTAAACTACATATGGGATACAGTTTCTTATTCTGTAAGAAAACCTGGTTCGGACGAAAGCAAAAGAGTGCCGCCCACCATTGTTTCCTGAAACACCAAGTTGCTCCTGGATCTTGTTGAGATCGGACCCACCTACGAATCCGATCACAACCTGCTTGCGAAGCTCACGAAGGAGATTGATCATTTCCGGCGACGCGGACTACATATGCGGTTCAATGCCTGCCGTACAAGATCGGGCTTGGCTAAGAACTGCATGACTCACGCGTCTAGCTGGAGTTAATGTCCCGTCCACATCAAATAGAACAAGCTTTTTGTGTCTGCGGTCTGCAAAGGAGGTCATGATGGGTGTGGTCAAGTAGTAACTGCGCAGGACGTCGATCCCGAGATTAATATTGAATGAAGACATCGCGCACACGTGACCGCATGACCAGGACCTTACGGACATGGGGCATTTCACAATTCCTTACCTTAAAAAATAACTTACATAATGATAAACATTATTTGAAATTTATTTTCCCATTTTTGAC
>NW_006760386.1:1246810-1251569 GCF_000271605.1 Fomitiporia mediterranea MF3/22
AAAATTTCTAATTTTGTTTTGAAATTATGTTTTAGATTATTATCTCTATTTATTTCAAGATTTCACAAATGAAGAAATGTTAACAATAATTCCTAGTTTTTGTATAAAGAAAGTTTTAAATTTTGTTTATAATTTTTGCTGGTCAAAAATGGGAAAATAAATTTCAATCAAATAATGTTTATCATTATGTAAGTTATTTTTTAAGGTAAGGAATTGTGAAATGCCCCATGTGTACGTGTCGCCACGATTACTCGCTCCCGTTCACTTTGGCTTGACAGTGTGCATACGTCCCGTGCTAAGGACGTGAATGAGTAATTATTCCGGCTTAAACACGTCGGCAGCACACATAAAGCTTTCTGCGGCACTTCCACCTTTTCAGCTCCTAGACTACTTGCCAACATTATTATACTTTCCTCACTCGACTGACCTTTGCACTTGTATCTACTGAAAATCAGCATGCCTACTCTCATCTTCTCCGGTGAATTCACCGTAAACACTGGACAAAATCTAAGGAAAGATATCCACGCAGGAATGAAATGCAAGACCCCCTAAACAACCTGTCTCAGATAAATTACTTCTATGCTCTATAAATCTTATATCTAGCCGGTGTCCAAACGATGTCAGTACATATAAAACGCCTCCTTGATTCTCTTCTAGCCCTGCAAGAAAAGCTCCTTCAGAATACGTGCAGTGTCTTCGGGACTCGTAACAGAATGTCCAATAGTCCTTGAGTCGGAGAATATTTCATAATCATTTCCTCCCTATTCAGCACAAATTATTAGCAAGGTTAGTGATAAAGGAAAAGATACGTACTGGGTGCGTCTTATCGCCGAAAAAGTGAATTTCCTCGAACCCTTCGTCTTGTATACGTTCCAGGCAGTAAGTCTTATCCCATCCTCGAGGGAAGATATCAAAGGAGATCTTGCCACCGATTGAAAAGGTTAAACCGTAATCGGGGAACTTCTCGCGCAGTACTGCCACGAAAGCCTCACGCCATTTGTGTTTCTAAAATGCATTCTCAATATAAATAAGAGAAAATAAGCTCTACACTGACGTTGTCGTAGGCCTCAAATTCGCCTCGTTCCTCAATGCTGAAGAATAATTTAGTTACTGTTCAATTAGTTGGAGAGAACATCGTCGTACGTAGCATTTCTCCCAATTGGGCTAACATTGACCATACCATTACGGAATTCAACAAAGGTACCACTAAATATGAAATCTATTATTAGTGGAAGTTACTGATTTGAGTGGACAGAATCCGTACCGTTTGATTGGAATATCCAGGTCAGCAATGTAGTGAAGAATGAAACTGACGAGCGTCTTGTATTTCTCTTCACCGATAAATTTGATAAAAGATTGAGATTCCAGTTTCTTTCCCATCCTATAAGCAACTAGGCCATTCTCGGCGAAGGCGAAGTCAAAGTCATCGTAGACTACATGTAGGACACAGTTCCTTGTTCATTAGGAGAAGCCTGGTTTAGGCCAAAGCTCAGAGAGTGCCTACCATTGTTTCCTGTAACACCAAGTTGTTCCTGTATCTTGACGAGATTGGATCCACCAACGAATCCGATCGCATAATGCTTTCGAAGCTCACGAAGGATGCTAATCATTTCTGGCGACGCGGACTCAATATGCAGTTCAATAGTTATACACAATCGCGCATTACTGAATATTGTATACTCACGCGTCTAGCTGGCGTCAGTGTCTCATCCACATCGAATAAAATGAGTTTCTTGTGTCTTCGGTCGGCAAAGTCGGACATGATGATGTGGGTAAATAGCAACTGCGCAGGCGTCGATCTCGAGGAAATTAATTCTTCGGAACTGAAAGAACACGTCGCGCGCACGTGACCGCATGACTAGGGCTTGTCTCCGTGTTCGGTGCCTTCGCCTACGACCACCGCTTTCGTCTTGACTCGACTGTGCGTATATCTTCTGTGCGAGGGACGCGAATGAGTCATTAAACCCAACTTAAATATCTCGGAGAGCCCACACACGATCGGTAAATCCTTGGCTGGCAGCTTACTGTTGTACGCTTTATCACGATCCTTAGATTCCTCAAACGGGCTTCACTCTTGCGTACTATTGAAAGCCAACTATGCCTCGTTCAGCTTTTCATCTCTTCTCGCTACCGCAAGAGCTATTGGAGACACTCACACCACGGAACTTACTTTCCAATGACAAAGCACCTTCGCCAGAACCGGTGGAAGAGCCAGTTGAATCGACTCAGACTGGATTAGGATCTCGGACGTGTAACATATGTCAGGGTGCGGTCTTTGCAAACGTGGATGACCAGAGATCGCACTTCAGATCTGATTGGCATCGATACAACGTCAAAGTGAAATTGGCTAACGGGAAGGCTGTCTCCGAAACGGAGTTTGCTGCGTTATTAGATAGTATGTTCTCTATGCACCACTAGTCCACCATTGAGCTAATATTTTCTATTTTGCAAAGGTCTTGAAGACTCCCTTTCTGGCTCCGAATCATCGGAAGATAATCCAGACGAAGAGAATGAGTCTGATTCGGATGCCATCCAGACTCTGTTGTCGAAAGCCCATCTAAAGTCACGATCTCCATCTCCTGACGCAATTATGAATGTCCCAGTTACCGCTTTGACATGGTTTCACTCTCCTCCCTCAACTCAGATCGGAATATACAGAGCTGTCTTTACGCAGGGCATTCCACAAAGTTCGTACCTATCAGAGTTACGAGAAATGCAGTCCGTAGTTCCACAGGGTAGGAAGTGGGCAATGTTCATGGTCGCCGGAGGTCATTTCGCTGGCCTGGTTGTTCGTGTCTCCCGGTCGAGCGATGTAGAGACAGAGCCACCTCAGAAGGGCAAACAAAAGAAGCCGATTCCAGAGATGGAGATACTGTGCCACAAAACATTCCACCGTTACACAAGTAAAACTTTTGTTTTCCTACATCTCAAGTAGTAATTGCTGACATTTAATACCAGCACGTAGAAAACAAGGTGGCTCACAATCACTGAACGACAACGCAAAGGGAAACGCGAAGAGTGCAGGTGCTCAGCTTCGACGATACGGAGAACAAGCACTGAGAGATGTATGCCACGTTTTTGTATTTCTCTTGAATGCAGACTTTGAAAGAGAATTTAGGATATCCGAAATTTAATATCGGAATGGTCCGAAGATATTTCCGCCTGTGAACGTATATGGATACGAGCCAGTGGTGCTAATAGACGCATATTCATGGACTATGATGGAGCTACCATCGCAAAAGGTGGAACATCTTTCTAACAATCACTTCGAGCACTACTAAACTATGAACTCACATTCCAGGCGACCCTCGGTTGCGCACGTTCCCATTCCCAACACGCAGACCTGTAAGTGTAACTATTTTGTGTATTCCAACCGGTTCAAGCTGACTTTAACCAGACGCAAGCCGAGCTCTCGCGTTGTTTAATGGAACTTACAAAAGTGAAGATCACCCACTTCACAGAAGAAGAGCTTCAAGCGCAGGACGAAGCTTTCCTAGCATCTCTCCCCAAACCCAAACCTCAGCCTACACCTGCCCCCGAAACACTACAAAAAGCAGCTGAGAAAAAAGCCGCTGCTCCAAAATTGACGAAGGAAGAGGAGATATTCAGGGATAAATGGATGCGACTGTTGGATATGATCAAGAAGGGTAGGTTAGAGGCTGTCAAGTCATTCTGGGAGCGTGAAGGAACGGGACTTGGTGGTGTGGATGCGCCGATTCCTGATTGGACTGAGGAGAGAACGAGAACGCTGCTTCAGCTTGCAGCGAGTTCTAGGCAAGCAGAAGTAACAACATGGTTACTCGACGACCAAAACGCCGACCCTACGATTCCCGTACCTACCAACGTCCCCCGCGTGCTTCCCAACGAAGAAACACAAACAGATTCGTCGAGACCCGCTACTCCCGACACTGCACCCGGCGCACCAAACCTCGTGCGAACCGCATACGATATTTCCAGCACACGCGCCGTGCGAGACGCCTTCCGGCGTAGCGCAGGCCTCCGTCCAGACGCCTGGGACTGGCTCGGCGCAGCTCACATTCCGAGCATCCTTAGCGCGGAGATGGAGGCCGAACGTGATAACAAAAAGAAAGAACGGCGTAAGGGACTGAAAGACAAGATTCGCGAACGCGAAGCCCGAGAGGCAGTGAAAGAGGTACCTGCAGAACCCGCCGTAGCAGTCAGTGCGCCGAGTCCGATGGATGGTCCAGCGAAGGCCGGACCTCAGAAGTTGGGTGGTGGAGCACCGAATGCGAGTCAGGGTCTTGCGGGCTTGACACCGGAAATGAGGGCTCGTATAGAGAGGGAGAGGAGGGCGCGTGCAGCAGAAGCTCGAATGAAAAAGTGATGTACTACTGTAGCTGTATCCTTGAATTACGCTAGTTTTTTCATATTTAATAGACTGTCTATCGTTATTGTCACGTATCAAGTTTTTCTAGACCACTCTACTAAGGCTATGTATGAGCTCTTTAAAGCCGAGGAAATGAGACAATTGTAAGCTCGAACGCCGCAATTCTTTCCTTGTTGCTGGACAATAATTTATGCTGAAATGATTCGGTATACAGAGTCTCCAGTGGCTCAAATACGTAGAAGCAAGGAGAAAGCGTAGCATATAATCACATGAACGGTTACACCAGTCATTTCATAACTTGCTTCCGATGGAGATACGTACAGTGCGCGTCAAAAGTATTGCAACACCATATGACAATTTACTTTTTTGCTCGTAACTCAATCAAATCTTTATCAATTAAAGTACTGTAAA